>NC_026150.1:6044442-6086901 GCF_000512975.1 Sesamum indicum
TTTTTTTTCATTTCCATACATATATAATTAGGAAATAATATTTATTTTAATCCACTCACAACTAAATAAATTATATATATTTTTATACATATATCTATAAATATATATAAAAAAGACATGATTTGACAATGAACAGTATTTTTTATCTCCCCACTACCCAACATCAAACATAACATACTTATTTTATATTATCTCCAAAAACAAATCCAAACATACACACTATCTCTAACTTATTTTTATTTATCTTTGTTTTTCTCTCTCTATCTCCACAAAATACCCTAAAACAAGTTAAAAACAAAACCAAACATTATGATAATGTTTAGGTACTTAGTTATGATTAAATATTTATATCAAATTGAAATCTATATATTTTATGAAAATTAGTTATTATTTTTTTGAATTAAATGAAAATTGAAGTATTATCAAATCAAATATTGATTTCTAACTTTTTTAACAAATGATCGTTTGTTGTACGATTCAATACGTTCACACTTAAAAATTAATTTAATATTCAGTAACTTAAACAAACAAATGCGTTCAAACAAGATAAAAAAATTAAAAAATATCATAAAAGTAGACTCACATTCATGAGACTTGAAATCCTTATTTTCTAGTTGTGAGATTTCAACATTACCAATCAAACAAAGTATCATTGCATTGATTATAACTTATACTGCTCTCCCTAAGGCGTGATGTTTTTTTTTCGTCCAAAAAATAAATTCATTTATTAGTCAAAATTAACAAAATTTGTTAATATCAGTGAAAAGAATGAATGAAAATCTATATTCACCATCGATTGACTTATTACTAACTTATTATAGTTCAAACAAATCTTTTCTAATCAAATTACTCTACATGTCTTCATATGCTAATGCATTTGAGAAGATATATCTTCATTTTTATAAGGGTAGTTTGGTTAGAAAATATTTATTTTGACATACAATAAATTCGTAAGTCAATGAGGTAAATCTTAAATTTCATCCAATTTTTCGGCTAATATGAATAAATTTTGTGAATTTTACTAACAAATGAATTTATTTATTGATCAAAAATAAAAATTAAGAATATTATGTGTAATTTTTCAAATCATAAAAATCTTACTTATGATCACACTAAATCTCAAAAAGAATAGCTGTGTCATCATCCCTAACTTTTATTTACATAGTAACACGAAGTACATAGTTATATACACGTGAGAAAAAGTATATTTTTTTTGGATGAAATGTAAGTTTCATTCATCCAAGAATATTTACAATGTACTCTGAGCATACCCGAAGAGATACAAAATGCCCACGATAAAGATTAAGAAACAATCAAACCGTGTGGGAAAAGCGTCCAAAGGATTCTATATGATGTATGATGGTAAGTATTCATTAAGAAACAATTTTTTGAAAAGTTCTTGACTGAAACTTGGGGATTGAAAATAGAATTATGTAAAAGTAAGAGGGTATTAAAGTGGAAGCTTCCCGTAATCGACAATAATAAATATAAGCTAAATAGAGTGAAAAAGAATGAAAAAAGGAGAAAGAGAAGAAAGAAAAAAAGAGAGAAAACTAAAGACATAACCCGTGTTAGTTCTATCTCAATTCCAAAGTACATTGGGTTATATGGCATTATGAGAAACAAGGATCCTTTTTCGTTTGAAGTGCTTATTATTTGGCTTGTAGAGTGTTTAGAAGTGGTTGAAATGCTCATGTAGAGTCATCATAGTCTCATGATGTGGAGCATTGGTCTTTTTACGGGCAGCAAGGGTGAGCATTTCTAATAGAGGGTTATACGTGGAGCTACTTATAAGTAATTTACATCAGCGCACGATGGAAATTAGTTCTGGATGTCCCTTGTGCTCTTGTAAGGAAGAAATTGAACACCATGCAGTAGTGGAATGTCCTTTTGCACGATAATACTGGGTGTTGGCGAACGTTCTGTGTACTAGACTTGAGATGATGGCAAGGAAAAAGCGCAAAAGTGGCAACGCTCACAGGAGCTGAGATGCAAGAGAATCTCCAAGGAAACAAGGATGTGAGACACATAGTGTCATCCTAGTGCTTTCGAGATGGCTTTCATACATTGGGAAAAGGTATATAAACCTCTCATTATTGAAGATATTACCTCGTTTATTAATTAGTAAACAACTTTAAAAACGTTCTCAATATTTAATTTACCGACAATATTAAAAACTGGAAAGACCCAATTCTAACTAATAAATTCCTACGAGAATTTATTTAAGTTAGATTTGCATTCACCACAACATAATCGAGAATTTTTAAATAATATTATTCTATGTTATCACTAGTTATTGAATTAAAGAAATAATACGAATTTGCAAGTTCAATTGGCTAGGTAAATATTGTTGACAATGAATAAGGGTATCTACCATCATAAATCAGATTATTTGTAATAAAAACACAGAGAATAACACAAATACCAATATGAATGAAAGTAGAAAGCATAAATGAGATCTCACAATTCATTGGATTAAGCATTCACAAGTCGTTAACAGGAATTAAAAAAACTAGCCTAGCATGATAATGAGAGAACAAGTAAAAGAAAAGAGAAAATAATAGAAAAATATCCCGAAGATGAGAGATTAAAAGATTCAAAGATGTTCATATGGTGAATTACATCACATATATATACTAACCAGTTACCTAATTCTACTAGTATTAAAAATGGTAGATTTCTAATTGAACTAAAAAAAATAAAATTATTATCCTAATTAAACTTTTCTAGAAAAAGGTGTTCCTCATTCATAAAAAAAAGGTAGTCCAAGCAGTTTCAAATTCTTGCCAAAAATCGAGTTTGAGTCTTTTCTTTTCCAGACGAAAATATGCCAGTTAGGCGAGGGCGCGCCTAGTCGTTTCTTCAAATCTGTCCAAATTTTCATCTTGGTTCTTTTCTTTATTTTTTATTCCATTTTTTTAATAGACTAATGCTGCAAATTAATATTTAATTAGGAGCATTTTGGTCAGAATATAGATAAAAATATTATATAAAATAAGTATAAAATGCAATCCTATTAGAGCTAAGACAAAGGAACCTTCGAATGAGCCAAATATGCATAGCTATGCACCGAATGCAGTTTTTGGAAATCAGGATGGTAGTAGGGGGCAAGGGATGGAGGATAATAGACTTAGGAGAGGGGTGATTAACATAATTTATGGAGGCCCGACTAGGGAAGACTCGAGAAACACCAGGAAAAGTACTCCTAATTCTCAAACCCTTTGCATATTTCCATGCTTGTAGTTTGGAAAGCAAGATTGAAGTTTGGATAATCTTTGATGATAGTCTAGTTGGGATAGAAGGTCCGTTGGATGATCCTTTAGTTATTTCCTGAGGAACCCTCACAAGGTGACTAGGATCAGAATTTGGATGCGCCCATTGATAGAGTCATTACTGATAGAATTCCTAATTATGATGGATGTTTTTTTAAGGGTATCATCAGATTGCTATGGCCGAGGAAAATCTGATAAAGGCGTGATTCGTCATGGAGAAAAGAATTTATTTATAAAGTGATGCCATTTTGGTTGAAAAATGCGAGGTTATATATCAGAGATTGGTCAACCGAATGTTTGAGAGTTTGATCGGTAAGATGATGGAGTTGTATGTAGATCACATGAGCAAGAGGGGAGAAGATCATTTAAGCCATTTTGGGTGCTTTTTTCAATACGATTCGGTGAAATGGAATGAAGCTTAACCCTACCAAATGTACTTTTGGAGTGAAGGGGAGAAAATTTCTGGGATATTTGGTCACAAGGCGAGGGATAGAAGTAAACCTGAATAAGGTAAGGGCCATCTGTGATATGAAGTCCCCTGGTCGATGAAAGAGATTCAGTAGTTAACGAGTTGAATAGCATCATTGGGATACTTTTATCGCGATCAACAGATTAGAGTCTACCTTTCTTCAAAACACTGAGGAAGCTAAAGAAATTCAAGTGGACTGAGAGTGCAAGATTTGAAAAAGTATTTTTCTACACCTTCAGTCTTATCAAAACCAGAAGAGGGATAGGCCCTAATGCTGTATATCACGGTGTCAGATTCGGTCATTAGTGCGGTGTTGGTGAGGGATGTGGACGGACAACATAAAACTATTTACCACGTAAGTGTATTGTCACAAGGAGCAGAGTTGAAGTACCTAGAGATCAAAAAACTTGCCCTACCAGTTCTGACACTGGCAAGAAAGTTTAGACCGTACTTCCAATCTACACTATATAGTCGTACTTACAAATCAACCCTTGAAATAGATATTCAAAAAGCCATAAATATCGGGCAGATTAGCAAAACGAGCATTGGAGCTTGGTGAATATTCAATCAAGTTCAAATCTAGGAAGGCAATAACAACTGAAGTGTTGGTAGACTTGGCTGTGGAAACAAATAAGTGGAAGTTATTGCGGTGTCGGAGGACGTAAAAAGCTGGTTTGTTCATGTAGATGGTTTGACGATGTCGGGTAAAGGAGCACAAGATTATGGATAAGAAGTCTGGATCTAATGGAACACGAATTTGCTATTAAATTCAACTTTCAAGTTACAAATAATTGCATGGAGTATGAAACTCCGATAACGGGGTTTCACATGTTAAGGCAGTTAGGGGCGCAAGAGGCACAGGTTTTCATTTACGCCCAACTCATAGCTAACCATTATTCGGGCACAAATGAAGTAAAGGATAAGAGGATGAGAAGCTATTAGAGCATTATTAACAAATTGATCGTTTTAAAGACTTATGGCATAAAACCATAAGAATCTTGTTTCAACATTATCAACTCACACAACCTATTCACACCATATTTTATGGTGTAAATTGTAACGTTTTTTTTTTTTTTTAAAATTTATCATAATTATAAGTATCTTTTCGTTATTTAAAAAATTATAAGTACCTCACGGTACTAACAATCGTCTAACAAACACACCCTTATGACAGCTTATTGTTGGGGTATCTGTTAGACGTGTCGTTAATTTAAGTGGGTATAATTTTTCAAATAATGAGAATATACTTATAATTATGACGAATTTAAAAAACATAAATTATAATTTACCCTATTTTTATAATAAATAAAAAATCGTGAGGAGAGTTTGCTATTCTTTTTATAGGTCTGATTTTATTTAATTTATTTGTTTGGCTCACCAAAAATTGAAGCAACAATTCATTATTACTTGCAAATGAGGCTTAACTTAATTGGTGAAGTTGAGGCTCCATGATTTTAGAGGTCATGGATTCGAACCTCGCCACGTGCTTGGAATGTTGTCTACTACATAGTAGGAGATGTTGTCTATTGTAATAGTAGGTGTTATTAAACAAGATACGATTATTGTGATAATTTTTGTTATATATTGATGTTGATGTAAATGATTATAACTGTGATCAATTTATTTTAATTAATAATATTTAATCATTATTATTCCAAAAAAAATCATTATTACCTATATATATTGAATGTTTGATTAGAACGGACATGGGGCCGCATGCAGTACTTCATTTAATTGTTTTGAGAAAATTACATCTATTCTACTTAGATTTGATTGAGTTAGATACTATGAATTGCATTATTGAAGCTATAGTTATAATTATCCGCAATTTTTTTTATTTAGCGGCGAAATTTTATAAGTACACCCTTTCAAGAGCTGTATGTATACTTTTATAAAGGGCGGTTCGTATTTGTATAGCTCTACCTAATTTTATATGGTGTCGACGTAGTGTATCATAAGGTTAAATTACAACAACCACTTTTAATATTTGGGATAATTACGAACACTCACTTATTGTTTGAAAAATTACAAATACCTCCTGATGTATGATGAAATTATGTAATCCTTGAATGGAGGTATGAAATTGTCAACTATGCCCTTACTGTATTTTTTTCTCTTTTATAGAAAAATTAGTCGGGGTGGATGAAACTTTTTTTTTAAAATTATAAAAAAATTATCCACTTAGTCAATAAAAAATTAAAAAATTTTAAAAAATAAAATAAAATTATCTTACTCCACAAGTGTATTTTGATAAATTCTCCATAAAAATAGATTAAGGACACTAATGGAATGAGCTAATTGTTAGACAACAATCAAAGTCAGGAGGCTAATTTTTTTAATTTTTTTATTGACTGGGTGGATAATTTTTTAATTTTTTTTCATCCACCCGTCTAACTTTTTTATAAAAAGGGAAAAAATACAATAACGGTAGTTGCCAATTTCATACATTTATTTAAGGATTATATAATTTCATCAAACATTAGGGGGTATTTGTAATTTTTAAAATAATAAATATTTATAATTATGTCAAACCTGAATAGTGGTTATTGTAATTTACCTTTATTATAAATATTTTTTCATCGTTATTACTTCAACTAATTAGTACTTCAAAGTAATCGAGTCTCGCTGACAAGTGCGAAACAAAGTTGAATTCCAAGTACGCCAAGGCAATGCGATGGCCGAAAATCAGCCGCTCAAAGAACTAGTAGGGTCAAATTAATCAAGGAATAAGTATTCATAAATCTAAATTATATCAATCATTTATATTATTATAACAAAAAAAGAAATTGTCGTACTAACTTTTAAATATTCAAATTTATCTTTTAATTTATTTAGTCTCTTAAAATAAATTGATCATAATAGGTAATTTTAATATTTTTAATAGTATCATAATTACAGTTTTTTTTTTCCCTCTCAACCCTCTACTTCATGTTTCTCTCTCACATTTTCCATATATTTTTTTTTCCTCGCAGGCTTTTATATTTTTAATAAATTCATAATTATAATTTATTTTTCTTCCTCACATTCTCCATGTTTTTTCCCCTCACAAACTTCTTCCATATTTTCAATAAATCCATAATTACAATTTATTTTTTCTTTCTCACCTTACCTCATATTTTTTTGTTTTCACTAACTTTTTTTCTTTCTCCTCATCTCTCACGACGTTCGTGACTTTACACTATTTTTTGTCTCTTCATCTCATATTATGATTTTTTTGCATGCTCGCGGGTAGGTCTATCAATGGACGGGGATCGTCCTAGTCGAACCTAGACCCAACAAATATTCATGACAATTTGTTCATACCCTACTTGATCTGGATCGAAATATGCGATCTTCCTAAGGTTGGTCCTGAGGTCACTATTCCTCCCAAATATCGAAGTGGTCCCGGTGTCCTCTACTAAAATCCTCCAAGGCTCAAGTTAGTTAGACTTCAAGATGGAAGATAAGCGATCTTAAACAATAATGAGGTAGAAGGCATTAAATAAGTCAGACCATAAATGCTCTGGAAAGAAGTTATTTATAAGCCCAAATATACTTCATCAAATGGGCCACGTGGTGTTATCTTGAAACCTACAATGTCAGAGATCGTGCAGCAAAATATTAGACAGGTTAGTCGGGTCTGGACATTAGTTTGATGGAGTGGGTAAGGCGATGCAATCCAAGCCGATTGGAAACATGCGGATTCTAAGGTATTTTTGCTATTACTGTCCTAAAGAAGGGTTTTTTGTCGTTTTCTCCAATTAGTGGGTTATATCCCCATCATTACTCCCCCCTTGTTCTAGTGTGAAAGTAATCACACTAGGAGAAGTGGAGCAGTCGCCTCCTCTAGTCCAAACAATCACAATCGTTAATTTCAACACACGTGTCCTCATCTTATGGATATGCCATTGGCTCGCAATCTTTTTCATATTAATGCAATCTCTCTCAGATCAATCTTCTGGATTCCTATAATCTTTTCCAGACCTAAATCTTTTTTAGATTAACACAACCTTTTTCAAATCGAAAGTCTTTTGAATGAATATGATCCTTTGCAGATCTAAATCTTTTTTAGATTAACGCGATTTTTTCAGATCAAAAGTCTTCTGGATTAATATGACACTTTGCAAATCTAAATCTTTTTTAGGTTAACGCGATCTTCCGAATGTCGTTTTGTAAAGACTTGCCTTTTTCACGCTTGTTAATATGTCTTCCACAGGCTCATGAAAAATATATGCCTTTCTCAAGCTAAAAAAGAATACATGCCCTTCTCAGGTCGCAAAAATGATCCTTTTTCACTCTACAAAAAATCAAAATGGTCTTTTCTCCTTTGTAGGCATCCTCATGTCTTGTTCTATGCGTACAATTTCTTCAGATTGTGAATATTCTATAGTCGCAGTAAATTCTGCCCTTTCATGTCTTGTAGCTTATAAGTCCCGATCTTCTTAACATTGACCACTTTATATGATCCTTCCTTTTCGAGGTTTACTTTGCCGACATGTTTAAACACTTCCACCTTCTTTAAAACTACATCTCCGAACTAAAAATGCCTTGGTTTAATTTTTTGATTATAACTCTTTACCGTCAAGCCCTTGTGTGGGATCAAAAATACAATTTTTTCCGATTATTAATTTCATTCTTACATACTAATCGACCCTTAAGTAACCGCTCTGGTAAACTAAATCAAGAGCTACTACGATGACTTACTTTTTTAAAGAATTACATAAAAAAGAGGGAACTCCATCGGCTATTTATGAAAGTTCATAATATAAGAATTATCCCCTCAAAACCAGTCAATTCACAGCTTCATTCAGTTTATTGCATGTAGTAAAAATTATTAATTTTACAAATACATATTTTTATTTTTAGCATTATATCCATTCAATAATACACAAATATACTAAAAATAACAAACAATAAATTACAATAACTTTCAATTCAATCAATATATCAATATAATTTAAACAAATTACAATAATTCACGTAAAATGAGAAAAACACTTATATAAAGTTAGACAAATATACACACGCCTGATGAGACTCGATCAAACTCATAATCTCGAACTTATTCATAGGATCTCAACCTTAGTTTCAACCATTAGGCTAAGACAAATATACTTTGCAATATATATATATATATATATATATTTTATTTTACGCACGTTTATTTGATTATAAATTTTTATTAGTAATAATTACATTTTCCTCCCTTGAGATTTGGTGTAATTACACGTCAAATAATAATTTTATGATCAAATTACCCTCATATGTCTTCACGCGTTAATGCATATGGGGAGATATAGTTTTCACCGTTAAAAGGGTAGTTTAGTTCGAAAAGAATCGTTTGACCTGCAATAAAAAGTGCTAAATAACTATCAATTACACAATTCTTTTGTTAATAGAAAGACTTATTTACTAAACGCAAGCAAATTTTAAAAGTGCTAAATAAAATTTTTTAAATTATAAAAAAATTATATATAATTACACAAAACTTCAAAAAAACAAAAAATACAGTCATCCATTTTTGTTATTTGCACGCGCATCGAATATGCTCTCGGCCGCCTCTTAAAATAATGGCGAGAGGTGGAAGAAATAAATATTCTATCTTACACGGCAAAATCTCTTTGATTGATGGAGCACACAGAGTGGGGCACGGCAGGTCGGTTTGTTATGTGTGGACAACAACAAATCTCCCAAGTAATTATGTTTACAACCCATAATTACAGGTCTTGTTGTAAGAGTTCATAGTAGAGCCATTAATGGCCACAAAACCACCACAATTCTTGGTTAACTGCCACACAGTCTTTCTTTTTCTTTTTTCTTTTTCTTTTCTCTCTTTCTCTCTCCTTTTTTTTAATTCCCATGAGAGAATTCAATGATATGGGCATAAAATTTTCTTATGAGATCTGTCGTGTTCGAATCTTAGATGTGTTGGATGTGTGAAATTATCCGTCAAATATATAAAATGTAAGGATTCGTTTGGTTCAAGTGAAAAGGGTAGGAAAAGAATAATAGTTTTCCTTCAAACTATTTGGTATGATTGGAAGGAAAGTAAATTTCAAATACTTTTACTTATTTGGTACGAGGAAAACAGATCGAAAAGAAAAGACTATTTTTTTTTAAATTTTACTGAATTTTGTTCTGTTTATTTTGTATTAAAAAATAAATAAATTAATAAATACTAATATAATTTTGGTATATCAAATATTGAAAAATCTTATTATTAAAAATATTTATCATACAAGAACAAAAATATTCATCATTGACTTCGATGCAGTAATTTTTCAATAATTTTGTTATCTTTTCTTTGATAATTATGTACGGTATTACCGGCAAGAATGAAAAAAGAATTGAAAAGAAAAATTTATATATATAGGCAATAAAATAAATAAAAATAAAAATATGCATAATGTTTGGATTCATTTTCGGACTGTTTTGTTGTGCTTTGTGGAGATTGAGAGAGAAAAATAAAGATAAATAAGTGTGTGTTAAATATAATATGCATGTTTGGATTTGTGTCTGAAGATAATTTAAAATAAGTATTGTATGTTTAATGTTGTGTTTTGAGAGACAAAAATTATTATTCATTGACAAATCGTGTCTTTTTTATATATATTTATGTATATGTATGTGCATATAATATATATATTTATGCTAAAAAAATTTAAAACACCTAGATAAGGTGTTTCTGAATTATGACAAACATGACAAACATTGAGTATGTTTTGACTCATCTCGAAAATAACTCGGAAATGAAAACAAACATAGTGATGCAGTTTTTTATTTTTTTGGTCTTATACTTTTATTTTTTCCGCCCAATTTTGGACGAAAACAAAATTAGACTCCAAATGAATTTTACATACTTCAAGTTTTACTAATCCCCTTCATCTCTTCTCCTAACTAAATACCGAGCGATCTCTTATATATTTCTTTTACTTTCATTTTTTTTATACTCCCACTTTACACCCAATCAAATATGCTCCAATTCAAAATGAAATATATTGAAAAAAATAATAAAGAGACAAAATTGATAGATTATAGTTATTCGATTTTAGTTGCTAAACAATTAATCATAATTTACACTTTGGTAACTAAAAATACATTTTTTTTATTTGATTTGATCATTTCCGTCAATTGACCATTAAGAGTTGAGATTTTGCCACGTAAGCTGAATGACATGGAAAAAAAGAATCTTAAAATTGTACAAAATTAATGAATTACATGCATTTAATTATGAGCATTGTAGATACTGTCTTTAAGATGCCACATTCACTATTCACATGTTCACAAGTGTATCACACTTACTTTATAAGTGATTTGGTTCTGTCTAGCATGATCTTTTGGTTAAAATCCTAACACGTAGAGTGTAAAATATAATTTAGCTTAAAAAATCAATTTTTAGACCCCCTATTAAAATACGAAATTATACTTTCCCCAAAAAAAATTTGAAATTATATTTATGCTCCTTCCAAAAATTCTCAGTTTACAAATGATCTCCTTCTGTCAGGATTTGAACAAAAAATGCTGAAGTTAGCAACAAAAATCACATATATTTTTAAGTTTACCCGTTATTTAATATTCTCAAATATAGTTTTATATTTATAAAGGGATAAATGTAATATATATGTATATATGGAGTGAGGTTAACATTATTAAAATTTTTTCTTATAAGTACATAATTTATACATAAAAATATTAAATGAGGGGTAAAATTGAAAATTTAAATTTTTTTTTTACGACCGTCAATATTTTTCGTCTAAACGCTAATGAAAAATAGGAAAGTGTAAACAGTTAATTTTTTTGTAGGGGTGTACGTGTAATTTTAAATTTTTTTTAAAGAAAATATAATTTAGTATTTATAAAGGAATTATAAGTTTAACTAACCCTTAAAAAAAAAATTAATTGGTCGGTCCTTACCCCACGCTGTCCCTCCCAATAAAAGAAAAACATTCACCTAAAACTGCAGCCATCAGCTGTAGAAACTACTCTCTTTCTCATCAATGGACCTCCAATGGCTAAGTCTGGTTGCCACAATGTGGCTGCAATCCATCAACGGTACCAATTCAAATTTCCCTGCTTACTCATCCGAGCTCAAGCGAATTCTCTCCATATCACAACTGCTCCTCAACAATCTTGCTTCTGCTTCCGACGCCGGCAAGCTTCTTGGCTGGGTCTCTGGGATTGCCGCAGCCCATTTCCCGCTCTGGCTAGTCCTGTTCATCGGCTCCTTCCTCGGCCTCGTTGGTTACGGTGTCCAGTTCCTCTTCCTCACAAACCAAGTCTCTCTATCCTACTGGCACATTTTTTTCCTGACTGTTTTAGCCGGAAACGGCATTTGCTGGATTAACACCGTCTGCTACATTATCGCCATACGTAACTTCCCCCTTGATCGCCAGATTGCTGTCAGTTTGTCCACCAGCTACGTGGGATTAAGCGCAAAGCTCTATACCAGTATAGTGGATGTTGTGGCTCCGACATCAGCTGCCGAGAGGGCCAAAGTGTTTCTTCTTTTGAATTCCGTGTTACCGCTAATAGTCTGCACTGTGGCTGCACCCTTAGCAAGGGACGTGGATGGGGGAAAATCAAGGAAACTGACAAGAGGGTTCTCTACCATGTTCGTGATCACAATCATCACGGGAGTGTTTGCTGTGATCACCAGTTTGGGGTCGGTGGGCTCGAGGTTTATGCCTCAGTATGTGGTTCTTGTGGGCATGATTGTGGTACTGTTCTTGCCGCTGGTTGTTCCACTGGTGGAAAGAATCAGGGAGAGGGTGCAGCAGAAGTGCTTGATTAGAGTGCATGATGAGGGGTTTGCATCGATGGAGAATGGGGAGAAATCATCAGATATTCAGAGGGATGTTGTTGAAATTGGAGTGGTGGAGGAGATTGGAGCAAAGATGATGGTGAGAAGAGTGGAGTTCTGGCTCTACTTCTTTGTTTATTTGTTCGGCGCTACACTTGGTTTGGTGTACCTCAACAACCTAGGACAAATTGCTGAATCACGAGGCTGTTCTGGGATCTCTTCACTCGTATCCTTGTCTTCTGCTTTCGGTTTCTTCGGCCGTCTCCTGCCATCACTTCTTGATTACTTTTTCCCAAAGTACGTTCTCTCTCTCTCTCTCTATCCGTCTGAGTCTCACGTTATTTTCATTTTATTTTACCCATGTAAAAATACTAATATATATATATATATTTTAGAAAAAGTTGTAATTTTGATTTCCTAATTATAAACGACAATAATTTTGATTCTATAGAAATCCAATTGGGTAAGTAAATACTGTAATTTAAAAAAATTGACATATTAAGTACAAAAATCCACTGGAATTTGCAATTTGGTTGGAATTTTGGGCTTGTGTGTTAGGATTCATGCCAAATTACGGTCAATTTGTAATTTGTGATGTATTTTGTTCTTAATATACCGATGTTTTTAAATTACAAGGCTTACCAACATTAAAAGAAATAATATCAATAGTAACAACACAAATTTTTTGTAAAATAGTGGAAGTCCTTGCTAATTTACGTTACCAACCAACGTAATAAGAAAAATATCTTCTTGGTAATTAGCTCGTAGCTGATTTTACCATCAAAATTTTTCATTGTTGATTTTACTAAGGAAAATATTTGACAGTAAAATTTTGAGAAAAATTTTCAAATATTTTGCCAAATTTAACTATGAAGCTTTCAACATTAAAGTTTCTTTCTAATTATAGAAAAAAATATTTTATTTCTAATGTTAATTTTGAAATCACTAGAACTTAAAATTCTTATCCCTTGCCAAATTAATTTTTAATTAATGACAAATTTACTCTCCTCCTAATTCTTTTAGTTATTGGCATAATTTTCTTGGAGTGAAAATAGAACTGCCCAACATAATTAAAATTGTCACCCCTTTATTCTCCAATTCCTTTGGAATCACTCGTGTTGCTTTTTCTTAAAATTTAGATGATCGGGTTGTCTTTTATTATTTTGAAGCGATTATTACGTATTATATTAATATTGATAAATACATTGATTCGATCAATAAATTAATATAACAATGAACTCACATTAAGTGAGACAAGTACCTATTAGAATGAAATCACATTAAGTAAGATAAACACCCACACATCCTGTAGGACACGAACCATGTATGATTTCAAACTTATTCATAAGACCTCAACTTTAACTATTAGATTAAGACATCGTTAATATTTATTTACTCGAAAGCTACTTTTATTTCGTATTATGATTGTTCGAGTAGCATATATATGAAAATTTCTTGTTAGGACTTGTAGGTTTGATCGAAATAAACCAATCACAGAGCAAGTATATATCACAATTGCTATATGATTGATCAGTTTATCTAAATTGTACATCAATTATATGATAAATATATTACTCTTATCATATGATTAGTTCAAATTCGATCAAACCGGGTCCGTATTAGAATTTCCCTATATATTGAGTCCAATATTCAAAATCTTGTACACTTATTACATCCATGACGTGTGAGAGATTATGGACACAAATTAAGACGAAGAGAATCGTAGGATATAAGTATCCTATACACACACAATTAACACAAAATACAGAAAATCATGATGAGTAGCAATTCTATGATGTATAGGGCATTATACGTACGTTTTTATTGCAAACCTGTCCTTATAATAGGGGTTGGTCGATGAATTTATTGATCCATGTGATTTGTATGTACATTATGCTTCCACCACCTCTCCTACCTCTGCCCAAAGTCAAATTATAACCCCACAACCAATCTTTCTGTATTTATGTGACTTGCTCTCAGACAAGCCAAGATTCATGCATAAACATGCATATTTACATCATCATAATGTCTCTATAGTAATAAAATGCATTTCATACGATACTATATCAAACAACCACCTCACGTTTAAAAATCAAAATGTAATACTAAGAGAGAGAGAGAGAGATGTATTTAATAATAATATTTGATATTTCTAACATGTCTTCCTCAATCGCTTCAGAAACAAACGCGTGTGTTCAAGAGCCGGAGCCATGGGAGCCACCATGGCCCCAATGTGCGGAGCGTTCTTTTTACTACTAAACACGCACGACGTTTCACTCTACGCCAGCACTGCCGTTATAGGCATATGCACCGGTGCAATCACCTCCATCTCTGTGTCGACAACCATTGAACTCTTCGGGACAAAGAACTTCGGTGTGAATCATAATGTCTTGGTCTCTAACATACCTATAGGGTCTTTCTTGTTTGGGGACTTTGCTGCACAGCTCTACAACAGAGGGAGAAATGCCTCCGGAGAAGGGAACTGCATTGGTCAAAAATGCTACCAGACCACTTTCATCATATGGGGTTGTTTGTGTGTAGTAGGGACATTGCTAGCTTTCATCCTTCATGCACGAACAAAGAAACTAATGCATTCACATAACAGACTATAGACTACAATTTATTCAATTAGGGTTTGCTGTTGTTTATCATTTTCTATGACTAGCAATAGAATTATAATATAGTTTAATATTTCTAGCAATAAAAGTGTGACTAATAACGTTGAGATTTTTTCACTTTGAAATTTTAAGTATGTAATGGTAACTATACACTTCACCATTAAGTAAATAGTATTGTTGTTATGGAATAGCTTTAAGTAAATAAAAAGGCTTAATTGCATTTACTACCCTGTATGACTCCGAATATAGAGTGACAAATTATAATTATTTAGTAAGTGCAGCACATCCTATGTATGTGCATAATTTTTAAAAATGAACCAAAATAATATATCTGTATAATTTGTATTATTAATTTTTGTAGTTTCAAAAAGTACCTAAAAATACATATTAAGATAATAAATGAATATAAATATAAATTAAGGATGTGTCTATGTTTTCTCTCTTCCATCCCATTTGATTGAGGTGTGTGAGGACAGGACCTATTGATGAACAATGCCAAGAGAGAAACAAACTTTGACTGGCAGTATTAGTGAATTCAGTGCCATTATCTGACCTTACCAATTTTACCTTGCACTCAAATTGTGTTTGTACCGTTATGAGGAACACATCTAGTATATGACTGACTTGTGTTTTATAACAAAGGAAGAAAGTCCATGTGGCGCGACTAAAATCATCTATAATAGTGAGAAAGTAATTGCAATCATCAAGTGTTGGGGTCTTATAAGGTCCCCAAAGATCAACATGTATCAATTCAAAAGTGTGTTTGGTATGGATATTACAAGATTGGAAAAGTAATCTGCTTTGTTTCGCAAGAGGGCAAATCATACAAGGATCAAATGCATCAATAGATGTTATAGCAGGAATATGTTTCAAGACATTCAAGGAGGGATGTCCCAGCCACCAATGCCACAACACATTATTACGTAAGTCTGAATCAACAGGTAAAGTATCCTGGACAGAGTTCAAGGAAGCTATAGTAGCTGGATGAAATGAAGACTTGTCTAGCATGTAAAGGTTTCTGTAGAGCTTTCCTACAGCTATGATCTTGTTAGTCTTTAGGTCCTGTGAGAGACAATGTGAAGAGTAAAATTTCATTTCAAAAGAAGAGTGCAAGCAAAGCATAGAAATGGAGAGCAAGTTATATTCAAAGTGAGGCACATAGAGGACATCTGTAAGGGTGAGAGTAGGGTGTTGAGCAACAATTCTTTGTGAGTTACAGGTTGTGTTGTTCCATCTGGAAGATACACAAGAGTGGATTGAGGGGAAGGCACAATAGACTGAAAAGCATTTCTGTTTGCACACATGTGATTTGTTGCGCCTGTGTCAACTATCCAAGAGTCTAAGAACAAATTTTGAATGCCAGAAAATTTACAACTCTTACCTGCAAAGTTCACTAGTTGTGCAAAGTTAGCCTGCAAGGGATCTTCAGGCATCTGTGCTTGATGTCTCTCTGCTTTCATCAAGCGTATCAGCTCCTGCAACAACATCTCTTGGTTGCTTTCTTTGTGTGGTTCTTCCATTCGTGTGTTATAAGCCCTTGCCCCTCCTGTCTCTTTCTTCCTTTTCTCAACTAAATCTCTATATCAGTCTGGCGTCCCATGGAGCTTGAAGCAGGTATCTGTGGTGTGTCATGCACGGTTGCAATTGTTGTATTGTTGTACCCTCTTGTCAACGAACATCCTTTGTTACCCAGGTCTGGGCACATATTCTTTTCGAACTCCCTGTTCTCACCTGCATAGCAGCAGTGTCCATGGAATATGTTCCTTCTGTACTGACTTTTCTTTGCTTCTCTACCCTCGGAATCATGGAGTACGCCTTATTTATCGTGGGTATTGGGTCCATTACAAGCAATTGATCACGCAGGTGATCAAAGGTTTCACTTAAGCCCATTAGAAACTATGTTAATCTTGTGAAAGTTGTTTGGTCTGCAGTAGCCTTTGAACGCTCCACAAGTGCACCCACATGTGCACTGAGGAGTGGGTACATCAAGTTCATTCCAAATCATACGCAGCCTTGAGAAATACTCAACCACTAATTTCTGTCCTTGAGTTAAAGATTCAATTTTCCATTGAGGTTGATACAACAAAGGCCCGTTGCATTCTCCATATCATTCTTCCAAATCTAACCATCTTGAATATAGCGAGCGATGGTTGTATTGTGAAGTATAGTCATTATAAGTCTTATCTAGTACAGTCAAATTATATAGTAAGGACGGTTGATTCCAAAAGAGGATCTGTCCCTTATCAGTAAATGACAGAGAATTCTCCTATGCGCTCTGAGATGGTTTAGACTCTAAAAGTTTTTGGCCAAAGCGATTGATCGATTGAGGATATGTTTCTTATATTAGAGCAGTAGAGTAAACGCGTCTCAAATATTATGTATAGTTGCCTAGTCAAGGATGAGAACCAATGACTAATTTCACATCCTTGACCAAAATCAGGAGACGGTTAGCAGTAGGACCGTACTCGTATGGATTCAGAACCTAAATGTTCACGCCACTATTTACCAAGTTTCTAGTGCCATAGTCTGTTGCTAGACGACCCCCATGGTGAAATGATTATTAAATTAGATCTAATTAATTGTGCTAATCACACACGCCTAAGTTTAGCTGAGGGTGAATCTAAAGAGACACCCTACCACTATAATGGGATGAAATTAATTTAGAATTAATTCCAAAATAGTTGAATTGATTTAATTGGATTAAATTAATTCTTGGAGAAATAGATGATTGAATCATTTATTTAGACCAACCCATTGGATGGATGATTGAAATTTAATTAATTAGATTAGTTAAAAATTTAAGTTAGCCATTATAATTAATTGAATTAATTTTATTGGACTTGGTCCGATTTATAAATTGGATTTATAAATTGAAAGAGAGATAATAAAAGTCTTGGATCCTTTAATTGGGTTAAATGATATTGGCTTATGAATTAAACTAGGTTCTATTTAAAGTTCATGAGATGTAGGCTTGATTTAATAGGCTTGATTTAATTAAAATTAAATCAAGCCTAGTCCATTAATATATAAGTCCAAGGCCTTGGTTAGAGCATGACTAGATTAAAGGAGAGTCAAAACTCCTTCTTGGTTGTGGTGTGGCCGAATTGGTGCTCTAGAGTGCACCAAAATCAGCCACAAGGTAGCTTTAAGGGTGGTGGATAGTTGTCTGAGTCTTGTTAGGTCAAAACTCTTTGGTATCTGTGACTAGGTCTCATATAAAGCCTCCTAAACCCTCATAGCTGATCAACAACTACTACAAACACATACCCACAAAGTTTCTCTCCCATTTTCTCTATAAAAATCTTCTAAAGATCTTTGAAATCAAAAGAGGAACAAAGGATCAAACGTTAATCAATAATGTTGTTAATTCTTTGCACTTCTGTGGAGGAACACATACCCACACGTACCTCTGATTTTTCTTTGCATTCTTGACCTATTTATATTTATTTTTGTATATTGAACGCCCAAAAAAGATCAAGAGTACACCCTCCAATCGTGATTTAATTGTATGTTGAATCATTTTTTACACTTTCATCGCGTTTTCAGGGCCGATCCACTCCCTTTAAATAAAACTAAGAATTTGGGCATTGTGGATTTAAATTGCACAATTGAAATTCATTCTAAATTCTTAGAGTTATGGAACTAACTACAAAAACTAGTCATTCTAAATTCTCTCTTCCTTTCTCTCTACCCCTCCCTTAACACTGCAGAAACTCTCTCTCTCTATTGTCTCTTTCTTTCTCACTCATTCACTCACTATTATTATTGCTACTGAAATAGTAAAAATATTATTGCTAGAATAATAAACAATTATAGGTTAAATAATTATAGTTTCAATTATAAACTAATCCATTTAAGTTTTAAAAAAGAATTATCGGTTAAATAAAACAATTTTGTTTAAAACGTGTTTGAAGAAAATAAAATTAAAATTAAAAATTAAGCCAAAATCTTTCTTGATATTTGATTCAGTTTCCAATTTGACAGACTCCAATTTGATCAAAATTGAGCAATTTTGACTCAATTATAATTTTCTAAAATTTTGATTTTTTTTTATTGTAAAAATTCTCTATTTGGTAAGTAGGCGTTAATGGTATTATATTATATATTATATATATATATATAACTTTCTTATATAATTAATGTAGATTCAATATTTGATTTAAAAAAATATATAATAATTGATTTTATATACATGAGATCATGAAAGATCAAAATTTTCTTTCATTGCTATTTAATTTTTATTTCATGAGTTCATGAAATATATAAATCTTATGTTATATAATTATTTTTGTCTATGAGTTAATATAAATTCCTTATGTTCGAAATTTCTTTCCTTCATTTTTATTTTTTTACTTTTTACTTTTACTTTTACTTTTATAATTATCAAGTTGTGTTTCACGAGTTCATGAAATATATGATTTTTATGTTAATTATAATCATTTTAATTTAATTTGTATTTATCGTTTTGTATGAGTTTATAAATTTCTTACGTTCAAATATTTTTATTAATTTTTAATTTTTATTATCATTTTTAGTTTCAAAAAATAAAGCAATCTATCCACTTTCATTTTTTAAAATTCATGGGCATAAATTGCTACATTTTAAACAATACATGGGGATAAATTACTATTTTATTTATCATAGGGGAGTTGTTTGCTTATTTGTCCTATACATATCGGCAGATTTGACAACAAAATGTTGCATTCTCTCGTCATAAAATTTGAAATCTGCAGTACTTCCTTTACACAACATCCTACCAACCAACCTCTTGCATGCTCACTTGCACAGCATTGCCCTCAGCGTTTATATCTTAGACAACGCGTAGTCCATCACATCGACCAGAAAATCTACATGAATATTTGAAAAAACAAGACGAATACGTATGAAAAGAAGAGGAAATATGGTGATAGAACGAACCGACGTCCTCTCTGGTGAAGCAGAGGGGTGGTGTGATCCTAAATACATTGCCCAAGAGCCCCCCTTTTCCTATTAGTACTCCCATTTCTGAGCACTTGCATATATGACGAATAATTCAGAAAGACATTAGAAGAAAATTAACGTGAGATGTTAACATAAAGGCAAGAACGACACCTTTCATCTGCTCCATCACACCAAGAGTTTCAATCTTGGCAGGCGTTTTCAAGTGTCTATCTGTCACGAATTCGACTCCCACCAGCAGGCCTCTGCCCCTGACATCCCCGATGACTACACGATCGTATCATAACATGATTGATTAGATAAATTTGTACCTTTTTCTTAAGTACAATATTTGCAATTTGGAAAGCGGACATACTTTCGTATTTATCCTTCAAAGAACTAAGACGCTGCTTCAAATAGAATCCAACATTGAAGGCATTCTGCTGAAGCTTTTCTTTTTCTATTACTTTAAGAACGGCAAGCCCCGCGACAGCACAGACAGGATTGCCGCCATATGTATTGTAATAGTTTCGACAAGCCAAGACCTCTGCAATCTCTGGAGTAGTTACCACTGCACCGAGTGGTATGCCATTTCCAATGCCCTAAAGACATTAGATCCGACATAACACGCTAACAATTAGACGTTCATCTTGTTTTCTACTAATTGTTAGCGTGTCGTGATTCAGAATCACGACACCCATTAAAAAAAAAAAACAAAATTACAAAACAAAAAGGTGGGTGTCGTGATTTAAAATCACGACACCAAGCATTTATGTTGAAAAAAATAATTTTTAATGTCAAATCACGACTCGACATATTAATATTAATATATTTAAATTAATTATATTAATATAATTTATTTATTTTTTATTAATAAAAAAATAAATAACTTTGTGTTTGAGTGTGGAACTTGCCCTAACTTTACATTAAGGCTCGAAAATCCAACTCTACACTGAGTTGACAGGAGTCACAGGGTGGTTGGCGCCATTGAGAGTTTACATTTGCAATGTTTTATACATGTTTTCGTGAAAATAATTCAGAGGTGATCTTTCTATTATAACTTTGCACGAAACTCTCATAATAAAAATCAATCCCGCACAACGTAGGAGAATTCTCCATATTATATGTTGGCAAAAGTGAATCTATCAGAACGAATGCCCCAATTTAAACGAACCACGTGAAATGCACATGATTTACTCCAGCTACTTTTGCAAAATCCCCCGCTGGAAGGACCAAATTTGCAAAATGTTAAAAAGTTACATAAAGGATAAAAAAATCCAAGTACCAACATTAGAGGATCAAAAATATACATAAACCTTACATTAATCTTTTTTTATGTTGCAATTACCTTATTTTTTTCTGTACTTCCTAAACACATATACAATTTGACAGAAAACAGTACCCCAACACTATGATAGTAGGAATTATTTGTATTTGCAGTACTTAAATTTTGGTATTAGGAAATTAATTAATTAATTTTCATATTTTCATAAATGTGGTTGAGTGACAACTTCCAAAATAAAGACCTGTAAAAGAGGACATAGAAAGAGTACCTTGGCCATGGTTACAATGTCAGGCACAACATCGTGAGCCTCAAATCCCCAGAAATGGCTGCCAGTGCGAGCAAAACCTGATTGGACCTCATCAGCAATGCAAAGGCCCCCTGCTTTTCTAATGCTGCTGTAGACTGCTGGCAGATATCCAGGAGCCAACTCCATGATCCCACCCACTCCCTGTACGTAAAGATTGCATTTTGTGAGCATAACGGACCTGAGCAACTGTATATATATATATATATATATATGTCTGAATAAGATGTACTCAACCTGTATGGCTTCAGCAATAAAACCAGCAACTCGACCGGACGTTCCGTAAGTAATTATCTCATCGACATCTCTCGCATACATCGGTCCGTCAGAGCCGAAGAGGCCTCTATACTGGTCCGGATTCTGTGCGTGGTGGACTCCCGTCTGTTGCACATAAAAGCTAATTAATAAACATGTCATGTGCACAGTTTTGTAGTCTTTACAGTACATGTCATTTGTGACTAAAACTGTGATCATAGAGTGTTCAGGATAGGAAATGTGCACCTCAACTACATGAATATGCCAGAAACTAACCCTTTTTTTTTCTGTAGAAACTAAATGATATATTTTCTATTGGAGTTTAATCTTTAAAATTCGGAATATGACTATTTTCCAATTCAAATTCTTGACCCTCAACCTTCCAATATCACGAGGAAATTCTAAGGCTAAAATCCATTTACCCCCCCCCCCCCTTTTAATAAAAAAATCAAAAATCCTGTGTTTTGGAAATAGACTAAAACCCACAATGTGTTTTGTAAAACTCAGCGAAAACTACCATTTTCATTAGTGATTAACGGAAGGTATATTAGATACGTGAGTGGTGTGAGTCATGGTGTTTTTATGGCATTTTGGAATAAAATGCCCCTATAACCTTATTTTTATTGTTCTTTTTTCTTGCATTTCCATCCCTTCTAAGAATATATATAATTTTCTTGTTCTTAACTATGTTTATGTAAATATCAAAATACTAAAAAAAATTATAAGTTTTTTTATTAATTTATAACTTAAATTGAAAATTTAAACTAAAGTCAGAATAGAAAATAGTATATAAAAGTTTATTTTTTAAATATATATAGATGTGTATCCATATAAATGCTAACTAATAATAACAACAATATTCAATAATTTAAATTATTATTTATTTTAACTATATTTTAATAGATTATGTTAGTTATTGTGAATAATACTAAATTTAAATTACTATTCTATGAATTTAAAAAAAATATTACTTTATTTTGTATTTTTTAAATTTTAAATCAATTATTTAAATTTAAATGACCATCACCCCCGAATTTTGGGTGAGGCATCACCGTCACCCGGAACAACTTTGGGAGACCGCGATGCCATTGGCCAGATAAGCTTTGGGCAACAACGACACCGCGCCATGATTCACTGGTGATCTAGGTGAAAGTGAAGCCGCCAAATTGTTGTTGCTTCCTTGCAGGGATCGCATTGCTGGCGATGGCGATGGCGATGGCGATGGCAAGGTGTGGAGGAAGGCGCGATAGGCGGCGAGGGTGTGGTGGGGGTGGGGAAGGGGGATTAATATTTTATTAAATAAAATAATAATTTATAAATTTGTTAAATTTAATCCTTCAATTTTTAAGATTAATGGTTAAGATCAATTGATCAGATCTACATCTTTTATTTCAAAAAAGATCCAACGATCATTAAAATAAGAAAAAAATATATATAGCAAGAAAGGGAACGACAACTTTATAGAAAAGTTAACGTCGTTATTTAATGGAAAGGAACAATTGGGCTATATTTAAGAAAACAGTGGCAGGCTTTCGCCTAATTTTAAACTATAAAGGGGTCAGTGGCAGGCTTTCGCCTAATTTTAAAACATAAAGGGGTTTTCAATTGAGTTTTCAAAATACAAGTCGCAATTCTAATGGGAAGATAACACTTTCTGTCTCGTATTTTGGGATTATTACATTTTTCGTCCCATAAGTTAAAAAAATCTAATTTTAGTCTTTTATTAGATCTTGTTTGTATTTTGACAAAAAAGATACGTGCTAAACATGTGAGAATTAACTCTTTGGCCACTTTTAGTCCATATCAGTCATCAAATTATCATTAATAGTCCTATAAATTACAAAAATTTATCACTTTTAATCATTTTATTAGATTTCATTAGTATTTAAGTTAAAGGGCATGTGCTTAACACGTATATTTCTCACCAAAACATTAACTTAAGACAATTAATGAAAATGTAGTAACCAATGAAACAAAAAGTGTATTGATCATATAATACAAAACAAATAATGCAATTTCCCAAATTCAAATAACATTAGCGCCATCAAACGACAAGGCATGCTCACATGATGTTTATATATATAAATATATACCTGTATAACATTAAACTTGTAGCTACTCTGAGCAGTGGCAGCCATTGTGGCACCTGCATTGCCATGATACCCGTTCCTAATCGAGATTACGTCGTGAGAACCTGTGTACAATCGGGCCATCATCAAAGCCAGCTCATTTGCCTCTGTCCCGGAGTTTGTGAAGAAAACGACCTAATGTACATAACATACACATAACCCTAATTGTGTTAAATCATTCTTTCAAGCAATCAAAGTAGTCTCTCTTGAACTCAAACAACAAAAGAGATTGAATAAACCTTGAGGTCACCGGGCATCTTTGACGCGAGAGCCTCTGCAAATTCGGCGATGGCAGGGTTCAAGTACAGAATGGTGGAATGCTGCAAACGCTTAGTCTGATTGACGATGGCGTCCACCACTTCAGGATGGCAGTGCCCGCAAGAAACGGTAGCTATTCCCCCGTACGCGTCTAGATATCTCCGGCCCTTTTCGTCGAACAAGTACTGCATCTTTCCCTCAACCAGATTCAGCTGCACCAACAGAAAAAGGAAAAAGTGAAAAATGAAAAATGAAAAATGAAAGTTGAAAGTTCCATCAAACCTTGAAATATCGGAAAGTACAAATTCATTTCAGCAACTTTGTTATGTAATTTTTAAAATTTGGCACGTTGAGGATAAAAGTTATCGGAATTTGCTAAAATGGTCGAAAAAGAGCACATGACCTACAGCCTATTTAGGTGTATTTTTACAGTCATAATAGCAAATTACGACCATTTTTTGTTCCGAAAATTTTAAAGTTACAGGATAAAATTGTCAGAATAAATTCGTAAACGACATATATATGTATAGTATATAATAAATAAAAGGGAAGAAAGGCTGGAACATAACTGGATTCTTGAAGAAATGAAAGACGGCTGGGTTGAGGAATTGTTGGCGTTTGCGGAGGATGTCATCGGCCAAGGGGCCGGTGTATGGGGGAGGAGTGTAGTCGAAAGGGGGCATTTTGGGGAGAGGATGCTCATTTTGTTGAACAGGCTTGGTGAGAGTTGATTGCAATGCAGTTGAAGAGCAACGAAAGCGAGAGGTTTTAGCCGAAAATGCCCTTGGGAAGGCTCTTTGCATCATCTTCACCATGAAAACCAGAGAATTTTCACATACACAATGTGGAAATTAAGAAAATGGCCACCAGACGTGCATGGCAGGTGAAGATGAAATTGTGGGATTTAACGTCTTCATTGGGAATTATATATACACTATATAGTAATGGACTGTCCTTATTTTAATCCAGGACCAATAACTTAACTAATTATAATTTATTTAAAATAATAAATAGTTTTTCTGCCTCAATTTTAGAGATCGAATTATATGGTGTGACACAAAATTTTAAGTAAATATTAAAAAAATAATGCTTAAGAGTGTAAGAAATAATTAAGAATAGTAGTATTTCATCTGCATGGTAGATAAAAAGAAATTATTTGAAATATCAACTATACAGGTGCAAGACTTTGGCAACCATGCAATACTGCAGTCACATAAGTCAGGACCAAAATACAGTCTAACTATATACAAGGCTATTGTGGCTCCTCAGTTTAGAGGATTATTTTTCATACTATCACAGCTAAGGAGTTCCAGTCATACCAACCATACCATACGGCTTCCATTTAACAACTCTTGCAAGACATTTCAGTGAACTTGACAACCCACTTATCAAGCACTCCTAAAGTATATAGACTTCATACATGTGTTGATGTTGAAGTGCCACACTCATCACATGAATGCATTATTTAGTCTAAATCTCTATAGAACTCCTCAATGCCATTCTTGAGGATTCTTGACTTGGATCCAGAATATTAGCTACTGCTCGAACAACACCGAGATGATGGTCAGAAATAATACACATTCCAAATAGCCCTCTTATAATATACTTGCTAAACATTTGAAGAAATCATTTCCAAGATAATTAATAGAATTCTTCATCAACAATTGCAAATGCAATAGAGAGTACATATTGACTCCTATCCATGACGTTGTAATCAACTCATAGGTGGTTCATTCGATGATGACATACCTTGTCCAGTGGTTGCCAATATTTTGGTCATATGATACTTATATCAACCTCGTTCTTGGGGTTCTATGGTGGTATTGGAAATTTAACTTCATTTGGTTTGGAATTTTGATTTGAAAAATTTATAGAACTATCTGCTTGAGGATCATTTACAGCATCATCGTTGGGAAAAGTCTCTGGCCTCGTGATAGCTCCGTGAAGGGCTTGCACCAGTGTATTAATTTTGATGTTTTCAAGAAAATCGTGATTGGAAGACAAAGAAAATCCTTAGTTGGCTAAAATTGATATGTATTTGTCCTACGGTTGACTCAATATTTGTGAATTAGTATCAGGGTAATTTTTTTTTCAACATATACTTCCATGATTGGGTAGCCAACTGCAGGGTCCGAAAAGAATGACAAGTTGTCATCATCTTGAATTTGTATAAGAGTTTTTTTTATACCACAGAGATATTGACATGAATATTTTGCAAATACCTTCGTGGCAACCATATGACATGGCCTTAGAATGTATTATAGCCTTACTAATTGAATGTAACCCCCAGTTCTAGACATCAATATATGGTATTATCTTCTATGCTATTGTCAAAAGACATCATCTCGAACATGTTTTTCATCGATTCGAAATAAGTTAAAATATTCCGAAAATACCAGATACTCAAGACGTGAGCCTTAATTAAATCTCCTGTAAAGCACGTATGGACACAGACTGACATCTATAATACATACAATATGTTAGTAGATGATAAAGACGATTGTGCGTCGACCATCTACTTCCAACAGAATGGATACAAAATGTGGATATTACAAGTGGTACAAACATAACATGTTTCGTATCATCATCTATTAATAGACGTCTGCAAAGTGTGTACCAACTTATAGATGCATCCAAGTTGCATATTGTGGTATGTTATATAATAAAATATATTTTACTTTTTATGTTTTCTTTTATATTAAATTTTATTATTTTTTGTTGATCAGATGGAATCCCTTCGATTAAGTTGTCACCCTAGACCACACGATATTGAAAGGTTCAACCCATTCTTAGACCGAGTTGATGCCACATCTGGAAATGTTTATAAGATTGTCACACAGTCACAGCATACACAACATTTAACTGATCAAAATGCAATGTCACATGAGAATGTCCCACCAGATCCCAACATAGAGGAGAAGTTGCAGCAGAATATCTACTAGTTCAATTGAATATCATACTGTTAGAGTGGATATAGTTGGTCCTTTTACAGTTCATATACTCAACCTTTACATCAACATTGCCATATGTCTGAACCGTCACAACAAGATGATTGATTTCGATCAACTCCATACATGCCAAACCATGTAGAAGCTTATCCTACACAAGTTGATCTTGACATTGGTCTTGACATTAATTAAACATATGCACCAGATATACAATTTTACTAATCCTATTATTATCATTTACTGCATATTATGATTATGTGGAGTCTAGTTTTATAACATTATCAAGTTGGTTTCATATTAATACTGGAGATGAAAGAATAAATAAAACGAGCCAACACAGAATGTTTGTGAGGAAATAAGAAGACCTCGGCCCCAACTCCACCAACACAATTGTGGATAGACAATCATTTTTAAAATATATAATTCTCATAATATTTGTAATAGTTGATTGTACTTTTTAGGCATATAAATTTTTAAATTTATTAATAATTATAATTAACTAAATATTTTAAATTTATAATTATGAATGAATTAATAATTCTAAGGAATAATAAATAAAATATAAAAAATAGAAATCATCAATACCATTGAAGACTTCAGTGTAAAATTAAAAAAAAATCTTGTTAACCATTTATATTAAAATGTTATATACCTTAAAATTCCATTATTTATGTTATAATTTCTTTTGAATTATTTAAATAAATAAGCCTAACATGATTAGTAAAAGAAAATGAAAAAAAGCACACAAGGTCGTTTGAGTGAAGAAAGGGCAAAGTCGTCATTTGTGGAAGCAGCTATAAATATGTCTGCTGAAGGAATTGGCCTCTGGTTTGAAGACTTCCTCTGTTCCTTCCTACGGGGAAAGCTCAATTGATTTATCTCAGCTCAAATTTCTTCCGTCTACTGCTTATAATCGTTATCGACTATCGCCCTAGATTAATTTGAGGAGAAGTCTGGAGAATAATGGGGAGAGCTAAGGGAGAAGCTGCAAGAGCCAAGTCTCGCCCCTCCAGTAGCAGGTTCTTTCCTTTCCCCCCTTGTTTTCCCCTTCTTCTCTCTTGAATCACTTCTCTGAGTGTTTTGAAGATTTCTGTGAATCATATGAATGGAAAACTGACAAGAATATTGCAGTATGGCTGCTTCGCTATTGCCATCTGGTGTTGCGGCTGTGGGTTTCGGAGGCTATGTCGGAAGTTCACGCGTGGACTCTTCACTAGCATCAGGCCCTGATGCCTCTCCTTTTCTGGTCAGTTTTAAATCATTTTTGTATTGTTATGAAGATAAAGATTTAATCGGAAAGTTTTTGCTTTTATCAAGTTCTTATTTATTGGTAGCCATTTTTCCTATCATTGTGGTGATGAAGCAGGATATTGATGGTGAAGTGGCGCAGCACTTGAAGCGGCTTTCACGGAAAGATCCCACCACCAAGGTAAGTTGTAATTCGATGTGCATTTGGGTTTCTTATCGAATTTTCAGTTTTTGAGTTTTTGCAAACTGATGGTTCTGATGCTGCGGGTTGAGTTATGTTGTCCGAGCTGTTTGTTTTTTTGGTTGAATTTTGTAGGTTAATGAAGAAGCTTGATCTTGAGATCAGAAACATTAGTATCATTGGTCGGCATGAACATGAGATGCCACTTGTTAGAACATATAGGACTAAGTTTATACATACTTAGCTCTCAAGCATCCTCTCATGAAGATTTTACTCAGCTTATACTGTTGCATGTTTTCACTAATCTATCTCTTTGATGTTTTCGTTAAGATAATGTCTGATAACTGTGTTATATTTTCACAGTATTTGTGTCAAATTATTTAAGCTCCTGTCCTTTAATTTGGGTTGTAAATGTTTTTGGGTGGTGCAGACCAACTATTTTCACATTTTCTACTAGCTTGCTGACTTCAGTTTTTCACAGCTTAAAGCTTTGGCATCACTTTCTCAACTTATCAAACAGAAAAGTGCAAAGGAAATAGCAAAGATCATTCCTCAATGGGTACACTCATCTCCGTTGTATTTACTTCTTGATTTATAAACTGGAATAAACGAAGCATGGCGTCTTCTGATTACAAGGAATATTTTCACTGATACCCTTTACTGAAGGCACGTAACTTTATCTTTCATGATGACTAACTTCTTTCAGCTTTTTATGATCTCATTTTTCTTCTCTTGGCATAGGCATTTGAGTACAAGAAGTTGCTTCTAGACTACAACAGAGAAGTTCGGCGAGCAACTCATGACACCATGACTAATCTTGTTGTTGCTGTTGGGTTCGTGTTTAATTGATTGTATATTGAGTGATTTTCTCCAATGGGACTTATTCAATTGCTTTCTTCTCTGAGGTGGGCCTGTGGCTGATGAGGGAGAGGAACTTGTTGAAAGTTGTGATTAGTGTTTTGCCACGAATAAATATAATTAGAAGCTGCTCAATTTCTTTATACTCATAGCATAGAATGTTAAGAAGTTCCAGCAATGCCAATATCTAGGATTAGTTCATTTCAGTTGTAGTCTAAATGCAATGGCACATATATTGTGCTTCATCAAAATGTTTAGGGTTTTCTCATAAAATGAAATAATGTACAATTACTTCTTTTCTCCTTATTTTGCTTCGGAGATGTGCGGTTTCTTGAGCAGAATAGAAGTCTAGACACTGCAGAGATTATGGGATGTGACTTGATAGGATGCTATTGCTTATTAGTTTACAGCCATTTCTATAGAAAGCCCTATGGGGTATCATACAGTGCTTTTGTGAACAATGAGTTTTCATCAGGCTAGTGATGATGAATTGTAAGGAAGTTGATGTTGACATATTGGGCATTGAGTTAAATGTGTAAATTTAGATGCTTTTCCATGTATTTTGTTACAATCCTGTGTTTAACTATTTTCTGTTGCCTTTTTCAGAAGAGACTTGGCTCCACATCTAAAGCCTCTCATAGGACCCTGGTGGTTTTCTCAATTTGATTCAATATATGAAGTTTCTCAAGCTGCAAAACGGTCATTTCAGGTTTATAAAGTTTCTTTGGAGCATAATTATTAGTCTTAGCCACCTGTATCATTTTGTGTCTGTCTTTTGCTATGACTAATATATCTTTTAGAGGCCACCAATTTGTATTATTTTCTTGTAAAGGTGAGCATAGTGAACATCCATTAGGGAAATTTATGTTGCAAAGAAGCTATATAGAAGTAAAATCCAGGAAATACAGCAATGGGATAAGAATCTTATTATGCTGGTTAATCTGTCACAATTGTTCAACATTCACCATTAGATGGTTACTGATGACAGAGCTTGAGAAAGTCTCTTGCACAATTGATACAGCTGAAACTTAACAGTATATAAGTGATGTAATTGAACTGGAATAAGAGAGTGCATGAGAGAAAAGGAGTGCAGCATCCGTTTGATAAGTAACATTCACATTCACTAGTAGTATCTGAGAACTTGTACCATCTGCATTAAATTTTTCTTAGCATTATTGAAATAGAAAATATGTGCAGCTAAACGTGTCTACATGAATTCTCATCTTTCAGAGCTGTGTGGAGCCGTTCAACTTGAAATGAATTATCTTTCTTAATCCATCTAACCTGAGATGTAAAACTAAGTTGTTGTAGGTGGATTTCTTGACATTGTTAAACTACCTGATTTTCATGAATATCGTCATGAACTAGAAATATCAGTTATTTGATGCTAGAGGGATAATGACTCTTTTTTGTTTTCAGTAACAATTTTCTCCAGAGAAGTTGTGCAATAAACGAGGAATGACTGAAAAGGGATTAGACCAAAAATGGCTGGTCGCATCTATGAACTTTGACATTATGCATAAGCCTATAAATGCATGCCACATCTGGAGGGACGGGATTAAGATAGTTTATGCAATAAAAAAACTACGGAACTTATTTAAGGAGTCATTGGTCCAAGGTGCTACTGTCTTAGTGTTCAAGTAACATGGCTTTTGAGACTAGCTTTTATAATCCATGTTTCAGCCTTCAGTTCATATCTTTGATAAACAGACGTTCAAGAACCTACTAGTGTAGCTAGAGGACATCCACAAGAGAAAGTACATGGAAGTAGGGAACAAGAAAAAGCTATGAATTAAATTGTGAAAATCGGGAACTATAATCACTAATTGCAATCCCGAGAGAAGACCCATATTTCTGGCATTCACAAGTGCATACTTAAGCTGGCTTTAGTACTTGGTTTTGTAAACTTTAACTGGTTGATATTGTCCCCCTATTATTTGTTGTCTCGGAAAACCTTGATACGATATTAATATTATTGCTTGTACATTTGAGATCATATTCCTTTTTGACTTCCAGTTCTCTTCCATGGTTCATATTCTTTGATGCTTGTCAACACTATACATTTCTATTCTATATGCCAATAAAATGGGGCAGATGAATTGCTGTCTCATTTATTTTCTCACATCATACCACAGACTGCCTTTCCGGCCCAGGAGAGAAGAGTAAATGCGTTGATGTTGTACTCAACGGAAATATTTGCATACATAGAAGAAAATCTGAAGCTGACCCCACAGAGTCTGTCGGATAAAGAAACTCCATCAGATGAATTGGAAGAAATGCACCAACAGGTAGTGGCGAGTATGATTCTCATTTAATCAAATGATTACACACTTTGAAGTATGCTTATGTTTTGGCAAACAGAAATTTTGTTCTCGCAACATATTGACATTGTATGACCTCCAAAATATTGGTCAGAGGAAATGCATCTAAGCAACCTGTTTTCAAAATGTTAGAGCACGTGATTACCTAGTGCATATGGATTACTGGAACTTCTCTAATAATTTGTTCACAATTTGATGTGGGTGCTATTGTATTTTGGCATCAAGCTGGTCGAGGAGAATATCTGGGGACTTTTGTGTTTGGACTCTAACTACAGTAGAAATTCTGGAATGTAGCGCCAATAGAGCCCAGATGCTAACAACTTCTGGTTTGATTTGTTGCTTATGAACAATTTCTAAAATTGCCGCCCAAGATATATAGATATAAAGAGATCTAGATCCACGTATGCAGGAGAACCTGATTTGTACTGTTTAAGGCTGTGAACAGTGATGTGGTGATTATGCTGTTGGGAAAAGGACGAACTCTTGGGGTACTGAATTTATGATGAGAATGCTTTATTGGGAAAAAAAGAAAGAATTGCAAATAGAGAAGCAAATGAAGATGAGCAGGAGAAAGCGAAAGCACTTCGCCATTGCAACGGCTGACGAGAAGCTACTTAAACATAATATTGACTCTCAGGAATAATCGCTTTTATAGATATATACAAGCTGTAATAGGAAGATAATAGCTTGAATACTATTGGAGAACTAGACCCAAGTATCTAATGTTGGGACTAGAGTTCAAATTATGGTATGGATTATGATGATCTATCTACCAAAAATACCAACGAAAAACAAGGAACATATATGCAAATAGTGTAACTATATTCTAATACTCCCTGGGAACTGATCGACCATGCTCAGTTGGCTGCATGAAAACCGAATCTGCATAATTCTTGAAGCCTTGGTGAACACATCCTATTTGGTCTTATTAAGGGGTGACTGGGGACAAAATTTTCCATCACAACTTTGCGGATGAAATGACAATCTAACTTCATGTGTCTTTTCCTCTCATGAAAAACTGGATTGCGTGCATGTATTAATATCCGCCTAATTATCACAGTACATACTCATCGTATGAGAAACCTAATCTCCCAGTAAAATTTTCAACCACATCATTTGGCTACGTGAGCCATAGCCTATATTGAACTTTTTTACTAGATTGAGCAACTGTAGTTTGCTTTTTGCTATGCCAGGTAATTGAATTACCCCCAACACAGGTGCAATATCCAGGTGTAAATCTTTTGTCGTTTCTAGAGCTAGCATAAGGGGCATGTGAATAAGCCTCTATCTTGAGGTGACCATATTTCATATTCTTGATCAGCCAACATTTACTAGGAGCAACTTGACATACTTAAGTATCTCAAGGCAACTTCCCAGTAGATAGCTCGTGTTTTGTTCATAAATGACTAACTATGCCCAAAAAAAATTAGATGTAAGGTCTTGTTATTGTCAAGTATATTTAACTTCCAACGAACGCTTGTAATTTGCCTGTCTTCTAAACAAAACACCATGTTTGCCCTAGAGTTTAGAGTTGAACTCCATAGGAGTATCAACAGGTCTAGTGCCATGTACGCCAATTTGTTTGAGTAAGTTGAGAGCACACTTTATAAATGAGATGTCAGGTCTTGTTACAGTCGAGTATATTAACTTCCCAACCTGTGTTTTGTATTTTGCCTTGTTCTCTAAACACGCACCATGTTCGCCCTACAGTTTAGAGTTGAACTCCGTAGGCGTATCAATAGGTTTAGTGCCAAGTTTTGAGAGCATTCTTCTTTGGGGTAAAGAAAAAGCCATTTTTTATATGGGCAATCTTGATGCCCAAGAAGTACATAGGATGTCCATGTCTTTTGTGTTGTTGTAGATACCCCTTATCTTCTCTATACCCTCTACGTTACTCCAGAAACCAAGACGTCATCGACATAGACAACCATAATTACCATACCGGATGGCCCCGTTGCACAAATACAGAATGTTCGGTCATCTGTGGAACCCGAACTCATTTGTCACGTTTACTAAACTCATGAAACCACGCTTGAGGACTTAGTGTGAGGCCATAAATCACCTCTCTTATTTTGCATAAGCTGATTCTCCCCTCGGGTAATATCACCAGGAAGTTGCTCCATAAAGAGTCTTACTTAAATCACTGTAAAGAAAGACAGTTTTCACACTCATTTGATACATAATACATAGGTCAATCCCTAATTAACTTCCAAGGATAACAGGACGTGAATGGAATTGAGATGAGAGGAAAGAATGTCTCGAAATAGTCTATCTATAGGTACGAATGAAACTTTTGGCAACCAGATGAGCCTTATACTGATCAATAGTCCCATCAATGCAATTGTTAAGTTTGAACACCCACCGACAAGGACCTCATCTGCACCAGCTGGCGCAGGCACAATTTCTCATGTGCCTCAAGACAAGACAAAAGAGCAGACATCTCCTCATCCATTGCCAACTTCTACTTAAGGTGTTAACACTACATGACAAGACCTAGGGACAGAAGTAGTGGAAAAGCATAATGGCAAATGTATGAGGTCTCAGATTGTCATAAGAGAGAAGTTAGCTAAAGGCCGTGCAGAACAGGATCGTTTACCTTTGCAAAGAACAATAAGGTCACCATCGGAGGGAGTTAGTTGGAAGTCAAGCAGGAACAAGAAGCAACAATGGATGAGCAGAACCATCAAGTTAAATGGATGGTGTTGGCGACGAGTATACACTTTAAGAGGGCGAGGAGAAGTTCAGAATTTGGGTTCAAAGGAGGCACAAAGGATGAAAGAGGCACAGGTATACCAGATGGATTTTTTGTTGTTGAAGTAAGATGATGTAGACTCGAAGAAAGTAACATCAGTTCATGTGAATGACTGACGAGTCACAGGATCATAGCAATGGTACCCTTTTTGCATACAAGCTCAACCTAGGAAGATACACTTGTTAGACCTAGGAGACAGTTTATTAGCACGAGGAGGGAAGGCATGCACAACACTCACACCCAGAAGCCCGAGGAGCGACATGGAAGAGAGGTCGACTAGGGTATGGATAGGAATAAGTAATATCTCCATATAAGACACTAGATGGCATTTGATTTAACAAAACATGCAGTTAGCACAATATCCTGCGGAAAGGACTTAGGGGCATTAATGTGAGACATAAGTTTACGAGCAACATCCAGAATATTGCAAAAGCCCCTTAACCCTAACTATTTTCAATAAATGATTCTTTTTCCTTTAACTAGAAGTTACACAAACCTCTCTTGGACATTGTTGAAAAAATTGAGTTCCTCCCATGAATTTGTCAGTTTTTAAATTAGGGCTCTTATTACTTATTATTTATACCCTATAAAGTCCTATAATATCCCAAAAAAAAATAAAGATGCTTTGACAGCGTACAGTACTAATTGCACAAATCAAAATCCGATAGGTGGTAATATGCCTGAATCTAGACCCAGACTTGAATCTTCTTTCTCTTCCCATCACCAATATAATGCTTGCTGTCAAGCCTAGAAATTCGAGTTTGACTTCTAAAAATGTGGTATATATATTATGTAGTCCAAAAATTCAAGTTTGACTTCTAGAGGTGTATTGTAGTGACATGGTTGGTTGATTAGTTGTTCATGATGGTGATTGTGCCATCGTGCTCATTGGATTAGTTATATTGTTTATTACTGAAATTAGTTGATATAATTGAGATGGAGTTGGTGATGGTAGATGTGGAAGGCCTAGAAAATTAAATAACGCTAAAAGAGACCATCTGCAGGGTAGTGACATTCAAGGTAAGGCATGTGTAACAGCAGAAAGCAGGTGATTTAGGCCTTCAGGTTTCGGGTTGGAAGGGGAAATTCAGTTTCAAATTAAATATGAGAAATTTAATGTGTATTTAATTTGAAGTATCTATAGTTTTTTCTAATTTTGTTTTCTGGTAGAATATAATATTATGTTAAAATCAAAGATAACTGAAGGAGAAAACAAAATATAGGATACATTAAATATTTCCATTTTCTATTTAAAAAACTTAGATTTTGCTGATCGCATGTAGAATATGAACTCAAAATCTTATGATACAGTAAAAATATCAAAACCTGATGGGAAGTAACGTAATGAAATTGGATGATAATTGGGGGATCTATGGAAGACTTTTTAGGTTTATGTAACTAGACAAACCTTGGTGCTCTTGAAAACCTGCTGACTTCACAAGCCAATGATGGCAAGCGTGAAATTGAATGTTTGTTGATTCTTGTTTGACATTGGCTTTTCTCGGCTAGAGAGACTAACAGGGCTACATCAAGAACAAAAAAAAACTTAATGGAGGGAGATGTAAGTTTGGAAAACCAAGGGACTCTATCTATATGAGACCTAGAATGTCTATGTAGTATCTTGTTTTATTTATTTGTTGCCAAACCAATGCATGTGAATTTGAAAAGTAGAAAACCTGCGATTGATCTCTGATGTTGCGGATTGAGTATTTAAACTTACATTCACCATTTCTATTGGTTGGTCAGAAGGAATTCAGAATTCATTGTGCATATGTGTTTGTGGGGTGTGTCTTCTTCTGACATTGTTGGTGGGTAGTTAAATCTCTGTTTTTGAGTTTGATTAGTCTGAATTGTCTCCATGCCTAGGCTTTAAAGTTTCTGATAGGCAAAGGTTGATTTCCTTTACTTTGTGTGCTTGTGCAAGGGAAATTGCAGTGTTACTGCTGGTTTGCCTTCTTGTTTGTGATTTACAAGATATAAGCAGGTTAAATTTTACATCTGTACTGATGCACAATCAATATACTTGATCGTTAAATCATCTAATTGAATTGGATGGGAAGATGAGATCAGCCAATTCATCAACTTGCGTTTGCATTTCATTATTTCACTCCTTTTGAGATGTTAATGTTTTCATGAATTTTTTATTTTTAAATTTTTACTTGCTTTTTCCAGTTTAATAATCTCTAAAGACCCTAATGCCGAAGAAAGATTGTGATCTGTTACCCTGCCGCCGAAGTTGTGCCAGTTGTGTTTACCACTTAGTTGTTCATGCCTGTGGTCTTATTATTTCTTTTCTCTTCTCTCGTAGTCTTCATGCATGATTTTTTATTTTTTTATTTTTACTTGCTTTTTTCAGATTAATAATCTGTAAAGATCCTAATGCCGGAGAAAGATTTGTGATCTGTTACCCTGCCGTTGAAGTTGTGCCAGTTGTGTTTGCAACTTAGTTGTTCATACCTGTGGTCTTATCATTTCTTTTCTCTTCTGTTGTAGTCTTCCTGGTATAGTCATCTGATCATCTTATTTCTAGTGTCATTTTAAAGCTTGATTGGGGTTGGCTGTTGGCAGGTGCTTTCTTCATCATTACTGGCATTAGCAGCACTTCTTGATGTTTTCTTCTCCTGGCATTCTGACAGTTCTGCTACAGAAAATGTAACTGGTGAATCAAAGCATGCTATGAAAGCCAGGACCATTGCTGCTTCTGCTGCAGAGAAGCTATTCTCCAGTCACAAGTATTTTCTAGACTTTTTGAAGTCTCAAAGCCCAGCTATTCGGTCTGCAGCATATTCAGTGGTGAGAAGTTGTATAAAAAACATTCCTAATACTATCAGTGAAGAAGATATAAAAGTGCTTGCTGGGACAATACTTGGTTCTTTCCAGGAAAAGAATCCAGCTTGCCATTCATCAATGTGGGACACTTTCTTACTATTTACTAAAAGCTTTCCTGAAAGTTGGCATGCAGTGAATGTCCACAAAACTATTCTAAGCCGGCTATGGAATTTTCTTAGGAATGGGTGTTTTGGATCTCAGCAAGTGTCATATCCAGCATTAGTTCTATTCTTAGAAATAGTACCTTCAGAAGCAATCACAGGGGATAAATTTTTTCTTGAATTTTTCCATAGCCTGTGGGCAGGAAGAAGCATGTCTTATTCTTCAAATGCAGACCGGCTTGCATTTTTCTTGGCAGTGGAAGAATGTTTTATTTGGGGCTTGAGAAATTCTTCCAGGTATGGGCACATGTAGGATGTGACAGTTATATCTCCTTTGAGACTCACTATCTGTGAATTAATTTCTTGGTTTTGGCATTTTGTTTTTCTTATTTTATTCTTAAAGACTAAAACCTACTTGTGTGCCCTTGGTATCAGATATTGTGTAGGAGCAGATGCCATTTACCATTTCCAGCATACCCTTATTGATGAGATACTATTAGGGCTTCTGTGGCATGAATATCTATTGGCTATCAGCCCAAAATATCAGGAAGCATCGTTTTCATCGTGTACTCAGGGTGAATCGAAGAATAGCATCCAACATATACACAAGGAACCAAGAGAAGCAGTGAACAGTAAGCATTCAATGGAGTATGAGGAAACTCTAGGGAAATGCATCATTAAAATTCTTTCTCAGATTCATTGCCTAAAACATGATTTGCTATCGGCATTCTCCTTGAAGTTTCAGGCAAATTGTCTGGATATATTTCAGCAGACGGAGTATTCTTCTCAAAACGTGCTATGGGTGGTTAAGTTTATTTCATTACTGGACAAATATGCTGTGCAGAAAGGAGAAACGTGGCCCTTGCTTGACTTGGTGGGGCCGGCATTGAAAAAATCTTTCCCATTAATTGAGACACTTGTAAGTTACACCAGGAAATTCCATTCAGTCTTGCTGGGGTTTGTTTAAAATGTTTTAGAAATTATTTCTTATTTTTCTTTGTGATTCTAGTTGCCATTTCTATCTTAAATTGGATTCTTCACAATGATACCTTAGGTTTCTTTTGAAGATTCTGTTCATCATATTATTACTTTCAAGGAAAATATATTCATATTGGGAGTCAAACATGGAGAGACAGGAGGGCAGGGACACTGGAGGTCTTATAGATATTATCTTAAGATTAGTTTAAAATAAGTAATTAGAGTATTGGAAGCATATTGTCATGGAGGAGCACTGCTAGTTGGTCTTGATTGCTAACATAGGTTAGAACTCAGAATTTAGTTAGAAATCAGAGTCATTGAATAGCCTACTTTATGTGGAAGCTTAGTTTTTGTGTTGGAAAGGTGAACTCTTGGGGTGAAAAGATTAATTTTTGCTCTTGTTCCTGTGTATAGAGATGTATATAAACTTGTTTCAAAGGGTCAAGTACACTTGATAGGCTACAACTCATTTCATAAATTTTCTTTTCTCCTGCGCATTTTCTTTGAAAATGAGATTAAGCTCATTTCGCATGTACTTCGATCATATTGCATCGAGCAAGAACTAGCATAATATTTGTCATTTTATGAGCTGTCTTTGATTTTAGCACACTTGTTTGATAAACTAGAGCTGTTCACTTTCTTCTTCGAAAATGATGTCTAGTGCGGTACACTGATTGAATATATTTCACCAATTATATATAGCAAAATGTCAGCTTCTTCATTCTCTTTGTTCTTATATTAGTTGTTTAGGTTATCTCTGTTCGTGTTCTCTATAGCAATATCTTCCTGAATAATCCATTTATTGCTGTATCGATTTTGTTTAAACCAGGATTCACCAGATGCAGTTAGGCTTATTGTCGTTGCTGTTACTGTATTTGGACCTCGCAAAATTATTCAAGAGCTCATGTGGACTGGCGTAGGAACAAGACAGTTTTTGCAATCTTTCACCGACATAATTATCCCCTGGTGCTTAAAAAGTTTTACTCCCTCTACTGCTGCTAGATTGGATCTTTTGCTCTCCTTGCTTGATGATGAGTGTTTCTCACAACAGTGGAATGACATTATAACATACTTAGTGAATCGAGAAAAAGTTGGTTTCAATCCTGGAACCATGGATGGAGACCAAATATCTGTCTTGGCTATTCTGATGGAGAAGGTCAGGGAGAGAACTAGGAATGGTATTAATCGGCCTGGCTCGTGTGAAAGCAACTGGCAACATGAGCTTTTAGATTTGGTTGCTATTGATGTTGTGAAAGCTTCTCCACCTTTTGGAAATTCAGATGCTCGATTTTTGTGGTATGTGAATCTCTGTGAAATATTTTCAACTTATGCTATATGTACTACATTGAATTTTATCCGGACATTGCATCTACTTTATTTAGTCTGTATGGCCTCTTTCTTTATGCCACAACATATTGATGAACTAGTATTGCTATTTCTTGATTGGATGTTAAGGTGGAAGTACATTTTATCTTTCTGTCAACGCCCATAAAATGGCTATATCTCCAATAGAGAATACAATTGGTGAAGGAGGCTATTGTAAAGGTTTGAAGAAGGATATGTTTCACGAGGTTATTGTAAATCTGGAAAGAATATTTTATGTTTCTGTTAACTCTTATTTCTAAATGTATGTAATTAAGGAATGTTATGCTTCCATATATGCCCTATTAGCTTGGTTGACGGCATAAGATGGTTCTGCTTACACTCCTTGCGCTTTTGCCCGGAATAAGCTTGTAAAATTACTTGATTATAAGTCTCTTATTCTTGAAATTGTTTACAGCAGTTAACCTAAGTAGTCATCTTGAGCTGACTTGGAGATCAGACGCATTTGTAAAGCTTACAACAATTTTATCAGCCCTGCAATCTTTGTTTTTCACAAGATTTTGGCCTTTATTTTCTCAAGGTTGCTTGATACGCTTCACTTGAGGCAGAAAGAATGAAGGATGAATGTATCTCTGATTCATTTTTAGAGTCATCCATGGATGGTCCTATCCATAGTCAGGAACTACATTATAGATGCTTGTTCTATGTTCCTGAATGAGGAGATTGTACTCATGTGTGTTCTTATTGGCTGGGTGCAATGGCATGACAATATAAGTTAAGTAGCCCTGCATGTTAGTTCTTGGAAATGATTCTTTTGTCTCCTTCACATATTTTATTGTGGGTTCCTGAGAATAATGGGTTGAGTTGGTCAAATACTTCATTTGTAGTAATCAGTGGCTTCTTTCCCATCAGTATGAATAATAATATTTGCTTTGTCAGGCTAGGTATTGGTGACAATGAACTTTCTAGATATTTTATTCAGTTAACGAATTTCAAATGTTTTAAGCATTTTCCCAGATCACCTAATGCTGAAGAATATTTTGGGTTTTTTTAATTTTCCTGCGAGTATTAAGAAAATCACTACTGCTCATAATATGATAGTCTTATTCCATTGCTCTGAACTTGTGTGGCAGTGCTGTCGTTGGTGGAGAATTTGAAGATGATAAAGTTTGCTTCCTATCACGAAACACATTAATTTTTGTATTCGAGGAAGTACTTCGGAGGCTCATGACTTTCATGATGGATTCTCCTTTTGCTTGGGTTCAAGATGTATTTTCTTTGTTAATTAGCAGAAATTATTCTGAGTGGAGGTTGGAGTCTTCTAGTAATCTGCTGGATATGGCTCATTTTGCTTTAGATATTCTAAATGATAGTTACTTTTGTCTGAATACTATTGAGGGTGAAGGTGAGCTAGTTCAAGGTATATTGGCTACAATTTTTATAATTGACTGGGAATTTAGCTGGATAAATGTTTTGGAGAACAAGCTTGATGAACATATAGGAAAAGCCCAGGCCAGGTTGACGTTTTGTGAGGCTGTTCATGCTTTTCGCTGCAAAATCACTGACCAGTTCTTGAAAAGCTTTGGTGTAAATAGCCGGAAGAGCTTGGCCACCACTTTGATCCAATCAATAAAATGCATTACATTTGTAGATTATAGATTTGATCCAGACAATTTCATTTCTTCCTGCTGCCAATGGGCGGTTGGTACTTTTGAATTTTTCTGTCAAGACCAAGTGGAGGAGCAACACTTGTTGGAGCAGTTTCTGAGCAAGAATGATTCATGGCCTTTATGGATAATGCCCGATACAGCAGGAGCCAGGTTATGCACTGAGAATCTGGATCTCCAGGTGAGTTGTGCTATGATTCTTTCTTTTTGTTGTTTTTCTTTTATTTTTCTCTGAAATTATGCATGCATAACCTCCTCTCACCCCTGCTTATTCAGTCCTTACTTATCACAGTGTAGCTATGCTTTTTGTCAGTTAATACATGAGTACAATGAGCTTTCTATTTTGGAAAATCCTGTTGTGTAATTATATTCTCCATTCGCTTCACATTGAAACTGGAAGCTCAGTATGTTTTAGTAATATGCTGGAAGGTATAGGAAATAGGCTTGCGGTCTAAACTGACTGGGCTGGGCGATTGGAAAACATAATATTCTGTAGTGAGATATCACTTTATAAATGGTCTTGGGCAGCAATATGATCTGTCTTTATTACTTCAAAAATAACCTTCTATTGATGCAGCTTTCTACATGAGAAAATGCTTCCATGAAATCTGTTCATGTTATTTCATTTTCTTCAAAATATATTAGTTATCATCCAGGTCCTTCTTGAAGAACAATAAGATTTTACAAGAATGATTACTGCTGTTCTCCAAAAATTTTGGCTATTAGAGTCTAGTAGACAATTAACAGTAGCAAATGCACATACTTGCTTTTTTTATTTCTATCTCACTTCAAATGATGCTAACTGGAATGCATAAAATATGAAACTGGAATAAATGCACACAGTTATACCTATTACTATTAGAATTTGTCCTTTGTAAAATTACAAGTGCCCCCTTCAAGTGGTTGTAGTTGTAATTACAAGTATACCCCCCCCCCCCCCCCTCACTTTCGAAAAACTTTCCCCAAC
>NC_026150.1:6087050-6108560 GCF_000512975.1 Sesamum indicum
TTTTTTTGTTGTTAAACAAAAATCCCCCCCCCCCCCCCAGTTCAATTGGCAAAACCTTTCCCAAACATCCCCGGTACATTGCACTAACACCCCCTCAAGGGTGCACCTCTAATTTTATGAAGGATATAAAGGACAGGCAGTGGTTGTGTAATTACGCCTAACCTCATGGGTGTCAATGTAATTTGCCCTGAGAACTTATAGTTCTTGTTTGGTTGAGTTATACAGACCTGACAAATCATAAAGCCTGAGATAAATATTCCATTTTTGTATGCTCTCTTTGTGCAAGATTGAATGTCATAGTTTGAATTGCTGCTAAATATTGGTTACTTTTACATGGTAAAATAAATATTTGTAATAAGAAGTAAATATCATTATAAACCCTACTTGTGTGGATTTAATAATTTATCAGACCTGTAACAATGTGTTTCGGTAGCCTTGTATCTGTTCTTCATTCTCAGCCTCTAACCTTTTTCTAGCGACATTATTTTTTTTCCTTTTTTTTTGGCTTTCTTTGTCTTAATTTTTGAATCTTCTGGCTCAAATAGTTTAACCGCCTCAATGATATTGACGAACTGCCTATTCAGTCTTTGTATTCATTTAGTTCAATTGCAAATGTGTAATTTCACTTCATCATGTCCAATATGCTTTTTGTTGTGTGTATGATATACAAGATATTGAAACTAACGAGAATCATATGATTTGTAGGCACCCAAAAATACCAAGTTTATTGCTCTGGTCGACAAACTAATATCTGAAATAGGGTTTGATCGTGTTGTTGCTGGTGTTATTTCCAATGCCTCAATTTCCTCAACCAAAGCTCCTGTTATAGACTTGGCAAACGACCAATCTCATTATTCTCGTCCTTGGCTTGCTGCTGAAATGTTATGCACATGGAAATGGCTTGGTGGCAGTGTTTTGCACTCTTTTTTGCCTTCTTTCCTTGGCTATGTGAAGAATGGTGACTATGGCTTTGCAGATTCCATTTTCAACATTTTGCTTGATGGTTCTCTAGTCCATGGAGCTCGTGGTGGGATAAATCTTTTATGTTGTGCTTCAGTTGGCGAGTTAGAGGCTGTTGAAGAACCCTTTCTAAGAGCGCTTTTGTCTATACTCTGTACTCTTTTCCAAGATAATGTGTGGGGAAATGAGAAAGCTAGATCACTTTTTAGACTACTTCTAAACAAGCTCTATATTGGTGATACTGCAAACTTAAATTGTTTGAGGGTTCTTCCTTCTATTCTGAACATCCTTGTTAGACCCTTGAGCACTGGATTTGACGATCACACTAATGATAACTGTGGTCCTTATAGCCAGAGCGAATTGCATCAAGCAACAGTAGACTGGCTCAAGAGAACTGCATCTTTCCCTCCACTGAATGCATGGCAAACTGGAGAAGGTAGCTCGGATTTACTTTTTATTGATGTACCATGCAAGTTGTGAACAGGTTATGATATAATTCAAAGAAATGGTATTGTCATGACCATAACGGGCAATGAAGCAGTTCACCTGATTTCATTTTGAGGGTTGGACTGATATTCTTGGTTTTGAATAATAGCAAAAGTTTTGAATCATGAACATGGTAGGAAATCAATTATACTGCTTATTTTCCTATAATTTGGTAACTAGTATCTGATTTGTCGCAGATATGGAGGACTGGCTTCAGTTGGTTATATCCTGTTTCCCTATAAAAGTAACGGGAAGGATGCAAAGGATAAGACCAGAAAGAACCGTTTTGCCTATGGAGAGAGCTGTTCTGTACGAGTTATTTCAGAAGCAGAGGCAAGGTGCATCAGCTGTAGTAAATAAGCTACCATTAGTGCAGAAGCTGTTATCAGAGCTAATGGTAATTTCAGTTGCTTATTGCTGGGAAGATTTTGATGAAGATGATTGGAAATTTCTTTTGCATCGACTCAGATTTTGGATTGAAGCAGCAGTTGTTATGATGGAAGAAACCGTAGAGAATGTCAATGATACTCTCGCGAATGGGCCTAATGATGTAAATGCTTCATTAAATAAGCTTGAGAATGCTGTTGTAATCAGTGATCCTTTCGCCATAGAACTTGCCAGAAATGCACTTGTGGGGTTCTCTCTGTTTTGTTCCCTTGTGGGGTTGCAAGACAAGGAACATTCTGAAAATTTAAATCCTTTGGGGAATGAGAAGTGGGCATTCATCACGGATCGTATTTTTGAAGGTATTCTTCGTATGTTTTTCTGCACTGCTTGTGCAGAGGCAATAGCAAATTCATGTTGCCATCAGGCTTCATCTATTATTGCGTCATCTAGGCTTTATCATCGTCAGTTCTGGGAGTTGGTTGCTTCATGTGTTGTTGAGTCTAGTTCACACGCAAGAGACAAAGCTATGAGATCAATTGAGATTTGGGGGCTAAGTAAAGGGGCCATCAGCTCCCTTTATGCTTTAGTGTTTTCATGTGAACCACTTCCTCCTCTGCAGTACGCAGCTTTTGTTCTTCTGTCTGCTGAGCCTGTGGGACAATTAGCTTTTACATGTGACACTGAGGTGTTCAATGATGGTGCTTCTAATAATGAGGAATCTCTTGATACTTTGTCAGCAGAAAACGTTCATTTGAGGAATGAAATTTCTCACAAACTAGAAAAATTACCTCACGAGGTTCTTGAAATGGATTTACTGGCACATGAACGGGTACGTAATATCTTATCTTCGCATTAGCATTTGACTACATGTTTTTTTATGGCGCATTGTTCAGTTACTCTTTTAGGATGTACAGGGTTTAGAGTTAAATTATAAAATGGTGCCTTATTGGCTATTATGATTCGGGCTCATGCTATGTGAAATTGATAGGTGAATGTATTAATTGCTTGGTGTTTGCTGCTGTCGCATATAGTATCCTTGCCTTCATCATCACCGGCAAGGGAGAGAATGATTCAATATGTGCAAGATTCTACCAATTCAACAATACTGGATTGTCTTTTCCAACACATTCCATTGGAGGTATACATGGGCACCAGCTCAAGGAAAAAAGATTTAGAACTTCCTGCTGCAGTGTCAGAAGCAGCAGACGCTGCAAGGCGTGCTATCACTACCGGTTCAGTCTTGTTCTCTGTAGAGTTGCTTTGGCCTACTGGATCAGAGAAAATGGCTTCACTTGCCGGAGCTGTATTTGGTTTGATGCTTCATAATCTTCCAGCCTATGTCCGGGGGTGGTTTAGTGATATACGGGATCGTTCACTATCATCTGCCATTGAGTCTTTCACAAAAGCATGGTGTAGCCCGACACTGATATCAAATGAATTATCCGAGGTGCCCATGACTTGTGTCCAAATTTTCATCTGTTTATTGCTTTTACTCCATTATTCCTTTCACAGTGGGATTGGGCTTGAATGTGGGCTTAATTTGTGTGGATTTTACTGCATTTATACTGTTCCTCAAGGACAGCGGTTATTATTTGTGGCAGTCATGTCTTTCATTTAGTTTTTTGCCTTACAGTGTTCTCAGACCTGCATTTCTTTATTTGCTGAGCCCCTATATAGGGAAAACTCTAGGATCTAGATGACTGTTATCTTTCTGTAATTATTTATCACAATAGCAAATGTACAAGAGAAAATATCAGATGGATAGACATTGACTATTAGGAAACTATTACTCTAGCCGACATCCTATCAGATCCACAGTATATCCATATCATTACTTGCACTGAATTTTCTTGCAATTACTGCTGGGAGAATTTTGTTTGGTTTATAGCCACATATGACTGGAGCATTATTTTATTAATGCAGATCAAGAAAGCTAGTTTTGCTGATGACAATTTCTCCGTTAGTGTGAGCAAATCAGCTAATGAGGTTGTGGCCACCTATACAAAGGATGAGACAGGAATGGATCTAGTGATTCGTCTTCCTCCATCTTATCCTCTGAGGCCTGTGGATGTGGATTGTACCAGGAGCCTTGGCATTAGTGAGGTGAAGCGAAGAAAATGGTTGATGTCATTGATGTCATTTGTTCGCAATCAGGTATTTACTTAGACTCCAGTTGCTTGTACCATATAAAAAGGTTTCAGTTTTTCCTACTATGATGTGATGTATGAACTCATGATGTAAGGTTTTAGGTACTTACATTTACCTTTTTCAAAATTGCGCAATGATCAATTTTATGTAGACCACTGGGTTAATCACATGCTTAACAGAGCTATTTTTCTTGTATCACTCTTGTAGATGTATCATTCATTGTGGATCTTGCATCAAAGTAAAAATCCAAAACGTTGACTGATTTTTTACCAAGAAATCATAGGTTGCACATATTTTGCCTGTCGGCATATATTAAGGTCATCCTTGACTTTGAACAACTTTGATTTGAAAAGCTAAAATCTGATGAGTGTTTGTTTGAATATACAGAATGGAGCACTAGCTGAAGCAATAAGAATATGGAAGAGCAATTTTGACAAGGAATTTGAAGGAGTTGAGGAGTGCCCCATTTGTTATAGTGTTATCCACACTGTCAACCATAGCCTGCCACGTCTTGCTTGCAAGACCTGCAAGCATAAATTTCATTCTGCATGTCTTTACAAGTGGTTCTCAACTTCTCACAAATCAACTTGTCCATTGTGCCAATCTCCCTTTTGATCCTATGTAAAGATGCAACACTTGTTCACCCTTTTTGTTCAAGATATCTCATTCTCTTTGCATATATTTTTATTGGGAATTCATTTCGTTGAGCTGAAGGAAACTTTAACGCCCCGACTAAACAGCACCTGCAACTGAGCTCTTTGGTCACCTGTCTCTGCCTGTAATTGGATGACACTGGAACCTCATAAGTCATAACAATGAGCTTATGCTTTCACCTTGAATTAAACATGTCTTAGGGAACTTGTCGGGCTACTCCACGAGGCTCTTCTATGCTGACTTGTGAAGATGGTAAATCTGCTCAACTTTTTTGTGTTGTATCGTAGTCATTTTATCTGAAATATGCTTGAATACAAAATATAAAATAAATAATAGATATGCTTCATTGCTGAGATGAGAATGCATTTGAGAATTTTTCTCATCCAAGATTACGCATTGTACTCTGCCCTCATTGACTTTTACTGAAATTTCAACTGGGTATTATCCCCCTCCCCCACACTCCCCACTATGCTCTTTTGCATTGAAAAGACGGGTAGACTATATTTGAGAGTTATAGTATAGCCCTCATGCATAGATATGGGCCAATTCCCCATTTCGTTTGTTTCTTTCTATGTAGGTGTGCAGTAAAGTGGGACAAGAGAACAAGAGGATGGTGTAATGCGGACTTGTGCTGAGCTTGTGTTTGCGAGAGAACTATTTCACCAGCATAACAGAGTAGTCAATCATGCTAGGTCCGGAAGCAATACGATCTAATTGGAGTTGGCTTTCATGGTTAGGATTTTTATCCCCATCTTCTCTATTTACCTTTCGTGTTACTTTTACACTTTTGTAGAAGGCAGTTTTCCGGTTTTTTGCTATCTCTATTCTACTCTCTGGTTTTGGGTCTCAATTTGCCTGTCATCATGGTTCCAGACGTGGTAAATTACTATATTCTGGTTTCTTCATCCCAAATACTGAAAATAAAAAGTTGGTGCATATGTAGAGTTAAGTAGTTCGCCTTTACTATCTTCATTTTTGTTATATATAAGCTGTGAAATATTTGATTGTTGTTATGTAACTCAGGTCAGTGGTAATTGACAGCTTTCATGGAGACAATACTTGTGTGCATGCATACTGAAGAAATTGGTCTGGCAAGAGAATCTATCTCTGTCTTAGAATCTCCTTTATCAGTTAACAAGAGAAAAAAAATCTTGTTCTTGGTTAATTGTTTTGAAGTGGCAAAATTTGAAGCCCAGGCATATCTCAGACAAGTGCACATTTCACTTGTACAATATGTTTTCTTGAATCTTTAATTTTTATGTTACGATCTGTTTGGTATGAGAAAATTTTAGGATAAAGAAATGATAAGGATTTAGTAAAATTTGTGTACATTGCAATGTAAAGCAAGTGCATCTTAAAGGTACTCAAATTCATGAAAAACAGTATAAAAAGAGTGCATTGGATTAAGAAATACTTTAATTATTGTGACAAATAACTAATAATAAATGTTTTTTATTATTTTAATTTTCAACGTTAGAGCTTGTGCTTTTAGGTCTTTCTGAAATAGACGTTGTAAAAGATGTTAGGTTTATTAATTTTATTTTAGTGTGAACTAGTTCATATTCATAATACTATGATATTAAACACCATAAGCTTTATTTTTAAAAATAAAATAAAATAATTTTATTTTAATTTAATTTTGTATCACTATCTAACTTATTAAAGTACCAATGTTTCTTTAAATTACATTTTGTTGAGCATGGAAGATTGCAGCGAGTTTGGGTGGAGATTGGTGCTATGTTATTACCTCAACATTTAATTGCAGGACTTTTGAGCAATGGACAGGTAGGGATCTGTGTTGAGTTCTCGTCCAGGCACACATGGTTTTAAACCAACAAAACAAAGAAAAGAAGAAAATACTAGAAAACGAAATGTGATGAGTGTCAAATTAAACAAACAACTTTCCAAGTTTTGTACTTTGATGTGATAATTTTTGTTAGAGTATTTCATTTTGAATAGACGAATTTCTTAACTTTTTGTCTCAGGGTTGTTTAACATTTTATTTTTAAGGAAAGAACGGTAATTTTATAAAGGGCAAAAATGTAAGCAACATGTGATATTGCAAATGAATAAATTACTCTTTTATGAAAAAATTGATTTAGCTTTCTGTGTTTGTTAAAATACAATAATTTACCTCTTGTTTTTTCTTTTAAAATAAAGCAATTTATCTCTGTAAATAGGGAGGTAATTTGTTTCGTTTTAAAAAGCACAGAGGGGTAAATTATTATTATTATTTTTTCTGTTGGAGGTTAATTTGTTTATTTGCGATATTACAGGTAAATTGCTATTTATCATTTGATAAATTATAACACTAGAAAGATAACAATGGAGTCCAGAGAATTGGAAAATTGTGAGTAAACCACCGAAAAAACTAACAAAAAAATAAGCAACTCACTATGAAACTAAAAAAAAGTAGTGTAAGTCTCATGCCCATGGAAAGCGTTCCTTGCCGGTGCGTGCTCTTCCGTTGAGGAATCCCGAGAATCCGATCAGCATCCTCCAGCCTGAAAATGGAAAGACCAAGGTACTAATTCCATCCGCATGCCTCTCCCTTGATCAGTCTGGCTATGTAGCCTCTTGAGGTGTTCCAGGCTGTAATCACTCAGAATGTGTTCAGTCTTGGTGCCCAGTCAATCAGGCCCCTAGTGCCGCGAATGTTTTCTAATACAAACGAGTGTTGCAGATTGAGCTGGGTCGTGACGATGTCACCCTTTAGAAAGTATTTCTGCTTCATTATTGGACCTGAAAGGAAATCCAGAGTACTTCACAATGTGCCAGAATTGTTTTGCAAGTATCGCCTTATTGAAAGCACCCATCTTTTGAATCCAAGGTAGGCATCATCCTTGCTCTTACATACCTTGTGCCAGGCTAGTCGATAAACTCTTTTATGCTCCTGATTATTACTTCCCGACTGTAGTAGGAAGCACCTGTTTGAAAATGAAAGACTGTGTCGTCGAAAACCATCACCTTGAAAGTGAAATTTCAATACTACCGTGGTGCAGTTAGTATAAACCGATCGCTCTCTAAAGTTAACACAGCTATAACTCTCTTACACGCGCACTCGTGGAAGAAAGCTTGGAACAATGAATAAAACAACACTCAAAAGAGAAAAAAAAGAAAGCAGAGAAGAGGCTCTCGGACAGCTTGGCTGATGGAGATTTAAGGACTCTACACCAGTCACAAAAATTACCAATGAATTTATCATTAACAACAACTAAAATTCGGCTAAAAAGAATGAGGAGACTTAGTCACTTGAGAGTCCAAAAAGTGAGAAATGAAGGATTTAAATGTAATTTTTTCAAAAAATATATATAACCATGCATGCTCAGCCAGGCCCAGGACGGGTGGGCACACACGTGTGATAATTCTTCCAAAATCCACCTATCCACACTTCTCATTTCAAAGGTAGTAAAATGACTTAATATATATATATATATATATATATATAGATAAAAGGAAGGTTGTTCTATGTGGAACAAGTGCATTAGTCATTCCCAACAGCACCAAATACTTGCGGTGTTTCTCTACCACAGCTATACCCAACGTTCCAACGAGAAGTAGCATAACCATGCATGCTCAGCCAGGCCCAGGACGGGTGGGCACACACGTGTGATAATTCTTCCAAAATCCACCTATCCACACTTCTCATTTCAAAGGTAGTAAAATGACTTAATATATATATATATATATATATATATAGATAAAAGGAAGGTTGTTTGGAACAGAACAAGTGCATTAGTCATTCCCAACAGCACCAAATACTTGCGGTGTTTCTCTACCACAGCTATACCCAACAACGAGAAGGAGAAGTAGCTTGACGTCCTCCAGGGTATTCTTGCTGAAAACAACAGATGACTTCTCAATATTAATTTTGAAGTTGGAAGCAGCCTCAAACCTGGCAAGGATGGATTGGATGCACTTCATTGCTTCAAATGTTTCTTGACTGAAAATCAAGGTGTCATCTGCAAAGAGCAAGTGGGACGCTTTAGGTGCATGTCGGCTAACGCAACACCCTGAATAATGCCTCGTTCCTCTTCCCAACTAATCAATTGATTGAAAGCTTTTGCACAAAATAAGAAAAGATAGGGGGAAACCAGGTCTCCTTGAGAGAGTGAAAATAACCAAACTTTTATCCTGAAAGCATAACTGAGTAAGAGAAGAATGTAACGCACGTCAATCAATGAAATCGTAATTGGATGAAAGCCGTATATTTCTAATACTCTCCAACAAAAAATCCACTCCCCTTGAGGTCAGGCTTGGCCTTGATACTTGTGGGAGAGATAATGATTAATTTCGTAGGCTATAACGACATTATCTGTGAGAAGGCAAACTGAGATTCAGAGATGAGGTCATTGAGAGGGGTTTTAATCAATTAGCTATCATTTTCAATGCTATTTTTGTACATGATGTTGCAAGACTAATCGGCCGACAATGACTAATATCCATCGGGTCCTTACACTTGGGAATGAGAACAATGTATGTGTAATAGAACTTAGGATCAAGATTTCTATTGTTCATAAAATGAAGCACACAAGAAGTGACGTCCCTATACCCACTAATTGCCAATATTTTTGTAGAGAAACTGGGGATAGGCTGTCAGGACCTAGGGATTTATAAGGATATATATGATAGAGCTGTTTTACCTCTTCCATCATAGAATGTAATTTGACATTTCTAATGGGTTGGTCAATATTCATAGTTAATATATTTTAAAAATTTTATTAGACCAAACTTAATATTGGCACAAACTTATGAGATAATTATAGGTTAGTTTGAAAGTTTAAATTTGTGCATCTATAAATACCCATGTGTAGTTGGGATTTTGTAAGACAAGAAAAAAGAAATTCCATAGAAATTTAATCATAAGTTTGTCTTCCTCTACTCCCCGTCTCTCTTCCTCTCGGACTTTGTTCATGCCATCATTGTTGTAATGAGAAACCCATATATTAGAATCTTGGAGTTTTAAAGCAAATATTACAGCAGCTGATTTATTTAAATTTGGTTTTTAAATGGTTAAAGTTTTAGTTTCAAATTTTAGATTGAAACTTAATTGCTGCTGCTGCTGCTGCTGTTTCATCCGTTTTTGGGCTGTTACATCCAATTTTTGGGGTGCGCACAATTGTACCTACACGCTTTCGTGCAACATTTATCATGGATTCAATCAGACCACTCTCCTCCGTTAGTCCATACTCAAGTTGTGTGGAAAAAGCAGGTTAACAAGTCAAACATCTGGAGTTTGGGAACTCGCTGGATTCATGAACTTAGATGTGAAGTACAGATTGTTGCAACAAACTACGTTAGCAAGTTAGCTTATTGCCGTTGTCATTTGTCAGCCTAAAGTAGTTCTTGCCCTCGGTTGGACCTTAGCCAGATTTCAAAAATTGAGAAGGAACTCAAGCATATCAAAGCAAGGGCCATCTCAGCAGGGAGTCGGGCTGAGGGAACAAGTTTATGAGAAGAGCTGGAGCATTTGATATCTCAAAGGGAGGTTTACTGGTAGCAACGAAGTCGGATAGATTAGTCCCTCTCAGTTTTCTTGAGTGTTTCTTGGCCTATATTTATTTTTTGCAAATCGTACATTCGGGAAAAATTAAGGATATACCCCTTCATCCGGTATATACATGCTTATTTTTTATTAATTTTTATTTTTCGTAGCTCTAGTTGCACTTCCCAGGCCAATTCACTTCCTTCAAGTGGAGCTCTTCTATCATGATGTCGTTGTTGAAGTGAATACCACGCTCCAATAGCGCGGACTCTTTCCTTACCCATTGGCGAAGTTCCACCACTTCTTTCCTTGGGAACACCAAATTTATGGAGGTTCGTGGTTGACCCTCCTCCCTGCTGGTGGGATCAACTAATGTAGGTCTATTCTGTTGGAGTACAGTAGAATTCGACTCGTCAATTTCTCGATCTCCTTGAGTGCTAAGCTTCTTCTGTTGGGATCATTGTCCTACTCCACTGGCAAATATGCCGTGGAGGGTTGTGTTGTTTGTCTCCACAATGAATTGTTGGAGTTGTTCACAAAAGAACGAGTTGGCGGCAACAGGTAGGGTTGTTGGGTCAAAAGCAAGAGCAGGGGCATTGAGGACCCCCAATGTCTGTTCTTGAGGAGGAACTGCAAAACTTGCGGTGGCGGAGAAGGAAGTGTTTCCTTAAAAGAACCACTGTCACTTTCATTGTCTGAACTTGTCATTTCTCATATCTCTAGCTTTTGAGTTTCACATACGGTGCCAATAATGCGTACCGAAGTTTAGAAGCACCACAATGATCAAACGATCTTCATGAAAATTTAAAAATCAAAGGAGGACTAACCTGCAAAACAAAGGTTAGCTCCAAACTTAAGTTAATGTGTTTGCCTAAATAAATAAATTTGAAATATTGTGAAAATAATGGTCAAATATGATGATAAAGTGATAGAAGCGTGTGGAATGCAAAAATATGCTAAAAGATAGCTGAAAATCAAGAGAAATTTGAGCGTGAGAATATGATACTTGTTACTTTTATGGTTGCACAATGACCTTTATTTATAAGCCGATTGAGAGTGAATCCCGGAACTGATTAAGCTTGTGATACACCATTAAAAAATTAGGTGATTTAGCTAATTGAAAAAATGTATTATAATTTGGACTTATCTTGTAGAAGGTAAAACAGTTTGAACAAGCCTTATTAGTCAGCCCAATTTTGATGGTTACATTTTACATGCTACTTCCATGTTGGCTAACGGCGATCCAGGAGCAACTTGTTGATGAATTTTGGACATTATGTATCTTATAATGTCATCAATACAGGTGATATGTCGTCTTTGTTGTCCATCGAGTTTTCCAACTGGTTTGAGCTCGTTTTTGGGCCTACCAAATTAATAAACATAAATAAGCTATAGACTTTGATATCTTGCATATGAGCTATTAGGATCAAACCTGCTAGACCGCTTGATGGGGGCCACCTCATTGGTTTTGGGCTTATACAATTATTTAAGAAGGCATCAAATACATAATTTGTTGTTATTATGCATATATTTAGTTAGAGGAAGTACAAGTATTGTTGTTTATCAAGAAAGAAAATGCAAAATACTTTACCATATTTATAAAATAATAGCAATTTACCCCTTGTATACATGGATAATACATGCATGTTATATATAGAATAAATATACTTTATGCACTAATAAATACCTAAAACTGGGACCATTGAACTATAGATAAAGCATTCAAAAAATATCCCTAGATATTTTACACATCACACAAACAACACATTTAGAATCGAGTACTAAAAATTTATAACTTCAAAGCATTGAGATAATACCTCACATTACATAAGGGTCAAAACCCTTCTTCAAATCTCTTCCCAAAAATCAGAATGATTTGCTTTGCATTGGTTCAAATAGACTAGAAAAGATATATCATGTCTTGCTAGAACACACAACAGTTCTATCAATTGATTTAAGCGACTTGGCAATTACTTTTACTAAAAGTAGAAATCGACCTCGCTAAAATGATACAAATATGTCATATATATACAAAAAACCAGCCATGGTGCAGATCTGATAGAGAATACGACTGAGCAAGTCCCCAATCGTAATATTTTCTTTTAAATACGGAAACTCACAGGGAAATTTATCTCATTTCTAAAAGAAGAATATAACGAATAATTACAATAACTCCTCATACAAGATTTTATTGCATCAAGTAAAGATGATATTTTTAACCATTCAATTATAACATCCTGAATGACATAAAACTTAAAAGCAAAAACATCCTGGTGTATTCGGACTTACCTGAATAGCAAGCCCATAACAAGAGAAACTATGCATTGCTAACATCTGAACATATAAATTTGAATCATTCGTCTGAAAAAATTATTTTTAATACATTCATTTTGTAAAGATATACTCACCATAAACTAATATGCAATAAAGCAAAATGCACAGATGCAATACAATTAAAGGCGCATGTCGGAAAACTTGAACAAATTGACACTTGCTAATCATTGATTAAATAATTCGACGGGACAATGCATGCTACCATTTGTTGATAACTCAGCATAAAAATTAGTCTCGTACAATGTCCTAACAGTGTAAACCAAGGAAGGATACCGGGTGACTTCCCAGTCCAAACAAGGATACATATAAAATTTCTGATTTTCATCAGTGCAAAGGAAATGCTCCCAGCCATCTTTGTCTCTTTTGATTGCAGGACACACTTAAAAAGTGAGATCTGTTGCTCCTTAAGCATAAAAGGAAACTAGTTCAGTCTGGAGCAAATGTCAGCAAGAAGGATTTGAGCATTTTCTTGGGTCATCGCATGAAAGGAACTAAGTATCTCATCTCTGTTCCATTTCCATTAGACAAGAAGAAAATCTTCTTCCAATTTTCCTCCGAAAATGCATCACGTTTCACTAGTCTTTGCCTGCCACAAGAAATGTCACATGAAGCAAAAACATTTGGATCATGAAATGGTATTTGGCACTCAACAATAATGGAATGATATCCTTATCTTTCTCCCAAATCCAGACAAGCATACAAGTTATCCATGAGATTCACTTTACCACTACCCTTTAGTTATTGGCAAATCTTTATATAAGCAATAACCGCTTATGTCAAACTAAAGTATAGAATTGGGAGGTTCATTTTTCAGTGCCACCATTTCAAGCACCCTGACAATGGCCACAAAATACAGACCAAAGAGTGTTACGTACAAGTGAATCATATGGTAAGTTAAAAAGTTAATTAAGAAACTCAAACTCACCAAATATAAGCACCTATACTTTGGTAGGGAATGACATGACATATTTCACGGTAATTTAATTACAGAGTATCATTATTTTGTTTGGTAATATTACTTCAAATTTGGGAAATGAAATATATTCCTAAAATTTGGTAATATGCTTGCGTAGGTATGTTCAATATAGATAAATATATATTTATAAAATTATAAGCAAATATGCGTTCACTAAGTTTTATTTTCTTTTAAATATATTATATATATTAGTATAAGCGTAAATACATATATATATAATATTTGTATACATATATATGTATTAATTTTCTGTATGCCAAATAAACAGGTCCTTAGGGTATTCAAACACCCACCTCCCTATAAACTTATACAGGTGAAACATCACAGGTTATGAATTGAATAAACAACTTTTAAATTGATGAAAGATGAGAAATCACTATACAATCAAGGCCATAAAATGTTCTGCATCCACAAGGGACTTCAATTCAATAGTAGAACATTTCAAAAGAGAAATTATCAGATAGTGGCAGAATTTTAGAACCAAGTGTCAAGCACATGGGAACCTTTACATCTCATGTTTGCGTACACAACAGTTTGGCAGAGTTTTTAAGGAAAAGGCAAAATGCCTTTACTCATATCGACAAGGAGGCTTGCTAGAAACAAAATTAAAGCACCAATAAGGAACCTCTTGGAGTGTTTAATTAAATCATACGTGCCAATTTCATTACCTAAATTCTAATTAAAGAAAAGCTTCTAGTAAACAAATAATGGATAAGAGTTATACGAAAGAAAAAGTACCAAGTGCTTTGCTTTCTATGGCCAGGCATAGGTGACTAGGTGAGTGATACACAAAAGCCTCATGACGATACGGACCATTCTAGGAGGTGGTTCTATCCTGAATCAAGCATATGTCCAGGCGGTGGAGGTCCAAACTAGAGCCATTTTCCCACTATGGCGGCAAGATGGGATGATGAACCGAGCTGACAAGCAATGCTATCAAGCTTGTCCAGCTAGAACTAATAAATCATCTGTATGTATTTCAAAATTTAGGGAGCCCACTTGTGAGTTTTCAGGTCATTTTTATTATTTCTAGATTTTCAGAATATACTTTAAAAATCTACAATACTAGAATTAGATATAAAATTATCACTTAAAAACATCCTTGTCAGTGTTGGATTTCACAGCTCCCAAGTCCCAACTGCCAAGAACTGACTATCCCAGTCTTATCTTCCATCCCATTCTTCATCACAGCCATCAGCAACGCCCAAGGGTGTAAGATGTATCAACCTACCTAGTGAACCAGCTCGACTTAAGCTTCAACTAGGACATATATGTCCCAAAGCTCGTGAATTTTTCACTATTTTTTAATTGTAAATAACATATATATGAAAAATAAATTAATAAAGATGGTCCTATTCTTCACTCAACTTTCAAATTTCAGCCTTTGATTTCACTTCTCAACTTCACTTCTTTTACTCTTCACAGCCCTAGAATCTGTTTTCAGCCTTTCAGATGGAAGCATAGTTATTAATAGCGGACGGTGCGCCATGGCGCAAGGGTCCCCTGGAGCCATGGCGCACAGCACACGACACGGCACGCGCATTTTTATCGTACGGCGCATATGTACAGCAAAAAATTATAATGCACAAATAAGTAAATATAAACACTAGAAATAATTTTAATCCTCGTACCATAAAAGAAACTTGCAAAATAATAAGTTTTAGGAAAAACAAAAGAGTTTAAAACATGCAACATGATTAAACAAATCCCACATTTCTAATTTCACTCGTTTTGCAAGATATTTTGATTGTTTTTAATTTATTTTTAATAAATCAGCTGAAGTAAAGGCTGGGCTTTTTTAGCCAGCCTTTATTTACACTAGGCGAAGAGCCAGTGCAATGTGCGCCACGTGCCATGGCACCCCAGTAATAACTATGGATGGAAGCACTAAAATGTGGTTTCCTTTGAGACGAAAAATAGCATCTCCCACAAATGCAAAAAAATAAAAAACAGATCTCTTAAGTAGCTCAAGAAAAAAGGGAAGGAAAGATTCTTTTCTGGAATATGAAATGTCTTTTCTCAATCCTATTTCAATTACTGTTGTAATGCTTCACATTAGGCAGCAAGTGTAACTTTGTAAATGCCTCTGTGTTCTTTTGCCCCTAATCAAAAGCCACCTTCCTTAAGTGGAGACTACCATGCACCCAAACCAGAGTTATATATCCAGAAGCAGAATCACACAAACTGACTATGAGTCACAACAAGTCATTCAACTGTGCGGTTGCTGATTTGAAAACCCTTCATTTTGCTTTCCAACTTGTAGGATTTGAGCCCTTTGTTCTTTACTGTTAGTGTATGTCCAATAGCAGACAAAATCCAATGCCAGATAAGTATGGGAGAGGGATATGTTACTTGCTGTTCACGTGAAGTTACAAATACAGGACTACCTGGCCAAACCATAGTTATTAATGGCGCGCCATGGCGTGCGCCCATAGTTATTAATAGCGCACTGTGGTGCATGGGTCCCCTGGAGCCATGGCGCACAGCGCGGTGCGCGCATTTTTATAGTACGGCGCACATGTATAGAAATAAATTATATATTTCATACATCAATATATATTCACATCAATAATGCACAAATTAGTAAATATAAACACTAGAAATAATTTTAATCATCATACCATAAAAGAAAACTTGCAGAATAATAAATTTTAGGAAAAAGAAAAGAGCTCAAAACATGCAAGATGATTAAACAAATCCTACATTTCTAATTTCACTCGTTTTGCAAGATATTTTGATTTTTTTTAATTTATTTTTTAATAAACCAGCTGAAATAAAGGTTCCCAGCCTTTATTCACACTGGGCAAAGCCCAGTTTTTTACAAAGACAAGGTACTGGCAGAGGGCGGCTACAGGGGCGGGGTACGCTCACGAAGGCTGCGCCGCACTAGGGTTCCAGCTGCGACGCCAATCTGGGACTTCAGCTGCGGCGGTCGCGCAAAACTAAGGTTTCAGAGAATGAGGAGAACTAGGGTTTCACACAAGGAGAAAAGAAAAAAGTAAGAAAAAGGGAATAAATATTTAAAAGAAAGTAACATAAAAATGTAGGGTTTCTTTAAACCTTTTAACTTATTTTTTTTAAAAGAGTTACAGAATAATATAAAAGAAAATTAAAAAAAAAGGAAAAGAAGAGAAAAACCCTTACTAGTTGTTTTACACATTTATTTTATGATATAATGATTAATATAATTTCTAAAATTTATATTTAATTGTTTGTGTAATATTGTAGGTAAAAGATATATTAATATATGAATATATAATTTATTTACGCAAATTTGCGCCGTACTTCAAAAATGCACGCACTGAGCCATGCACCGTGCGCCATGGCTCCAGGGCACCTTTGCACCGTGCGCCTTTAACAACCATGGGCCGAACTAAAAGTATTACATATGACATTGTTCAAAAGGAGAGACAAGAAATATGCAGTCAACAAAAGCACGTGTGATGAGCCTGTAGCTAAGATAAAATAAAAATGCTTCTTATATAGAAATGACTAGCAACCCTGTGATTTTACAAGTCCAAAGAAGCAGACCTGAGATAGTAGTGGCAGACGGTATCAGCTTCATCCACACTGTATCGTGGCAAATGGATTCGAGCATCAGCGGGAACATCCGGCAATTCTTCACGCAATTTTCCTACTGCAGTTGAATGAGAAAAGGCACCCACCATCATATCCTCGTGCATCATTGACCTAAATGCGTTAACCTAAAAATGATATTTGAGAATAAAAATCATTCAAGATAACAACGCAAAAAGTAGTGGAAACAAAATACATGCGGGTACTGGAATGTAACACCCTTCAGGAACATATAGAGAACAGAGTTGGTAGCCTGAGCATCTAACACATTCCCTATTTCAATTACATTCCACTGTGGATCAAATGCAGTTTTTAGCAGCTCCAGCACTCCAAATAAGAAACCAGCTATAATTCAGAAGTACTTCTACAATGCCAAACTTATTCATTTTCCCAAGTAAGCTAGACAGGAGATTCTAATGCTGATAAAGGGAAATTACCTTAGATACTTTACGAAAATTACAGGGAAAGGTTGCATAAAATTAAGGAAATGGGTATATTCTATTGGACAAGAGTGTCAAGCTAGCATTTGGTTCCAAGGCATATATCTCACTTAGGAGAAGATGCAACTGTTTAGGAACATATGCAGAAGGCGTCATGTATAGGTTCTCAAACTAAGATGACTAGATTCCCAAAACAGACGGGAACAGGTGGAAGTACTCAAGAAAGAAGACCAAAACAAGGTAAAATATGTGCCAGATTTAAATACATCACTATAGTACTGCAATACAGCATATGTATGGACATTAAGACCCAAATAAGGTAAAACTGTGTGCCAGTTCAGTTAATATAAAATCAGCTACTGATATAAACATAAACAAGCATTGCTACAGGTGTCTCCAGAAATTTTTCTGCTTGACCTGGATCACAATTGACCTAATAGATCCCCAGGGAGGGGGAAACATATAGGGAATAAACTAATTTAATATGATAATGAGGCATTCCAGCTGACATTTATATCAAATAATATACATACCAAGTCCTCACCAATGATTAAACAGATTTACATCAATGTAACAACAACCTGACCAGGATACCTGAAGTTACTTGACCAATTAAAGGTAGCAATCAAACCATCAAGAATCTAAATCTATCTGCCTCACAATTGCAGATATGTGCAAATTCAAAGTACAAGATACTCGTCTTAATTACTTATGGAGCAAAACCAAGAATTTAAGTATTGTAAAAGCCAACTAAGGCCTTGACATGGGAAAAATGATGTAAGTCATATTTATTTCTTCCATTTACACAATGTGGTGAAATGGCTAATCCAAGCACTAGCATCAATATCATTTTCTAATACTAGGGGTGTGTAGCACACTTGATTGATGTGCATAATGTTTTAAATTATTTTATTTTCTCTTAATCAAAACTTTTATTATTTTTAATTGTTTCATATAAGAAATACAAAAATTTAAATACACAGAAAATTGTATCAGTAAGAAAAAGAGAACAAATGGTTGTGAGATGGCTGTGAGATAAAGGGTAATCCATATGGCTGGAGAAAAAAAAAAGTGAGAGAGATAATGGACGGAGAAATGGATTTCAAGAGAGACTTAAAAAAATACACTAGTTAAAGTAGTTATTCACGGATTAGGACACCAAAAAAAGTGCTCTTCAATTATGACTAGTATAGATAGGTTTACCAATGATAGTGGAGTATTAATGCATACAGGTTTCCAAATGATGGTGGAGCTTAATGTCTATCCCCTATTCCAAGAAAGACATATCTGGCTAAGTTAATAATCTCTTGAATTGAAATCCTTCACAACCTTCCCAAGACATAAATTCGTCCACATCCAAATCCTAATTCAAGAAATATCTAAATAGCTAACATTCTGATATTCATAAAATGACAAAAGTTGAAATGTTGTTAAGTAATTCTGAGTAAGCACATAAAACTTACAGTAGCGAGTTCTCTAGCATGAACGGGTCGGCAAGAACGAACTGTTACTGGTTCCTCGTAATCAGTGAATGTAAACCAACTGTTATACTGTTCAGATACAACCGTAACTCATTAGCAGGATGGACACCAATGAATTCTGAAAGGCAAGATAATCCCCCTTATACAAGAAGTCACTAAAAACACTCACTTGATCAACTGCAATAAGGACAGGCATACTTGTCACTTTTGATAATTCCCTCCTCAATCGAACTAGCACTCCAACAGCAGCATGTGTGTTATTGAGTCCAGCCTCAACAAGTTGATAAAGAGTTGTCTCTTCGGAAACTGGCATCTTATCACTACCCTTCGGCCACCCAACGCCAGCACCCTCTCCCAATGGAATTGGATCGTGTATATTGCACTTTAAACCTTGCAAACAAGACTTGTTGTACTTCAAAAAATCCTGAAATAAACAAACAAGAAATTTGAATCTGCTAGATCACACAAGGAAATTTGATGCTTATGGTCATAGTAATTGACACTTCTTTTGAAATTTACCAAGGAGCAATGACCACCAGATATAAAAAAAAAACTAGTTCAAACAGTATGACATCCGCAAATGTTTTCATCATTCAATAAAATACAAGTAGCAGTATGATAGAAAAAAGCTGTCTTTTACACTGATCTTTAAGATATACCAAAATAGGACCACGTAAATTGCAAGGTAATTCTCAAAATGTCACTAACTTGTAGAGGGAGAAGAATAAATTACTTACTTGCAGAATGTTTGCAGCCTGCACTGGGGTATCCCACATACCTGTCTGAGGATTTTTATAGAATAATCCACCATGCGTCCAGTCCCAACCTTTAGGGACATATAGAACAAGCCAACCTTCCTTGCGGGCCCAGTGAACAAGCATCGCAAGTGCAATACTCTTCCCACAACTTACGAGACCATCTAATACAATTTGCTTTCTAGCTTTGGGAGCTGCTAATAAAGATTGTCAAAGTCACTCATTTTGCATATAAAAAAGGTTGATTATTATTTTCCCATTTTAGGGGGAAAAATCCACTCAAGAAATATAAAGTTGTACGCCTAAATCACATCTGTTATACAAACCTCCAGATTGTCGAAGACCACAAAAATTATATGTGTCCAGGGATAAATGACAATAAAGCAAATAAAGAAAGAAAGGATGACCAATGATGATCTAAAAAGAGCAAGTAACTCTTTTTGTGCAATGGGTTACGCAGCAACACATCAATATAAGATGAGCAATTGATTTGCAAGTTAAATAACAGTTAGGTCTCAATCATGCACCTCTCATAGTAAACATTGTACTCCATCAATCTATAAAAATACATCAAATTCTTGATTTTCCTTATTACTATAGCTCCTCCTGATCCTTCAAAAAAACAAAACTGTACATCAACTAAATTGTGTCATAGGCTACAATTGATACAAATTCCTTGTCAGGATGAATCAAATTCTACTGATAGCAATAAACAAAAAATAGTTAAAAAAAGGTGCACCTTTAGAATTAACCACCAAAGAAGGATCAGCAGCTCGTCTGAAATTATCACGGAGGTCTATGAAACATTGTCGCACCAGCAAAGCAGTCCTGCTGGATTCCTCAAATTCCTTCATCATTCCCATTGGCAAGCCTTCTGGCAACACCTCTTTTAACTCCTCCATACTAAAAAGAAACAATCCAACAGAATTGCATCCAGTAATCACAAATTAGTTATTCTACATCCGAGCCCATAGTTTGATGGTAAATATAAGACATACCAACTTGATTGAAGAAAAATTTCCATCAATCATTATGAGCAACTTAGCATATCAACTCCTAGAAAAGTTGATTCTAGATGTATAGAACATCAGTACATTAATTTGAACCAACCGATTCAATAGAATTCCAATTAGCCAAAAGCCAGAATACTCAATCCTCTAATATTTACTGATTTGTGTTCAGACATTGAACAGTAATTATAGCTAGGATGCCAAACATCTCAGCCAATCGCCACTGAGGTCTGTCCAAACGCTGCAGCCATTGTTACTCTTGTGCAGTGACCAAACATACCAGTATCACATAAAAATGTCCCGGCAAATCCAGAAAATCCAAACTACGACATTCAATTTTGGGACAGCAAATAACAAAACCCAGCATTTAGTGCATCGCTTTTTTCCAAGTAGAACCTTTAAAATTAGACAATTTTGTCCACAAAAGAAGAACGTTACCTGAACTTGAAGTAAGTGTTAGTATCGTCTTTCGTAAGCAAAGAGAGAGAAGATTTAGAGGTGAAGAGAGGGCGCCCATTGGGGCCCACGTCAAGAGCGGGGTTCTTCTCATCCTCCGCTAGCTGACGACGACGGAGCTCCGCCTCTTCTTTGAGAGAAAATTCTGGGTTCGCCGCCTGCATTTCTTCAGGCTTCTTGTCCTTGGGATCGAATTTCGCTTGGGGTTTCTTTCCTTTGGTAGGGCTGACTGGTTTCTTGACTTTCGTAGCCATGCTCCGGCAAATGGGGAGCTGCCACTGCGATTGTCTCATTGGCGCTGCGGCGGTGGTTGCTCGGAGGAGCGATCGGGGGAGCATTTTTCCTTTTTCTTTTCCTATTGT
>NC_026150.1:6108687-6173369 GCF_000512975.1 Sesamum indicum
GGGGTTTTAGCTTTTTTTACGGTTTCGGCTGTGGGGTTTGTGGGGGTTTTTGGGAGGTGAAGTGAGCAATGTCGACAGTGGAGTCGAAATGGGAAGAATTTCGGAATGTAGCTGGGGGTATGTTAGTCTTTCTCCGAGTCCTTTTTTGTATTTGTAACCCCTTTTTTTCTTTTTGGTTTCAAATTCTCCAATTAAATAGATTAGACCAATGAGCAAATGATTCTCCACTTATGATAATTATTTGGCAAAACTCAAAAGAAGTATGTAGTAAATTTCCAAAAATATATTATCAACATCAAAATTGATGCATGCGAAAATAGTACGGGTCCAACAAGTCTTGATTCGAATCTAAACTTGGGCCAAGAGATATAAGAACTTGAGAAAATGAACCTCCAAAGCAATACGTCAGCACTCACTCTATGCTCAAGTTAGTATTAGATTAAGAAAAAATAATCATAAGAAATAACTTATAATGAAAAATCGTGGTATGATAGTCAAGTTCATAGGAGAAATCATGTTCAAAGTGCAAAAGGGTGTGCAAAGTAGAAGTTGACAGCAAGATTTTAGAGTGTGAAAAGTGTCCCCCGCCTCGGGACCAAACCTGTATTTATAGAGGTGTCCCCCTTCGGCAGGATTCTGCATGTTTCCTTTACGATCTTCGGAAGCCAGTATAATTTAATGGTATCCTTGTGAGGCATCCATCATGCTCAACAGTTCACAAACAGATGTAGAATCAACTAGTTGATCAATTCGGGGCAAATGATAGAAATTTTTGGGACACGCTTTATTGATGTCCCTGAAATCAATGCACATCCTCCACTTTCCTCCAGACTTAAGTACTAGGACCACATTAGATAATCACTAAAGGAATTGTATGTCCTTGATATGGCCCACCGCCGTTAATTTGTTCACTTCAGCTTGGATTATCTTATCTTTTTTAGGCCTGAAATGCCTTTTCTTTTGTTTCACCGACTTGATGCTGGGATCTATAATCAGGTGATGCGTAATAACAATTGGATCGATCCCTTCCAAGTCTTGGGGGTCTATGCAAAGTTATCTATATTGCGGCGTAAACACTAGATTGTTTCTCTCTAAATTGCATCATCCATTTGGAAACCATGTGATTTTTTCGGATCTCTTGGTATGAGTTCAATATTCAACAACTCTTCAGCTAGCTGAACCTTGGGGACGTCTCCTCACCCTCCTTTGCTTCTCCGCTGACCTCTATATAGCATTTTCGTATTGGAGGGGGCCACCCTAAACGTCTCCTATATCTCCGGGTGTAGAAAATTTGATCATACCCCAAGGATGATTACCTCCCCAACGAAACCATACAGGGAGGTATTCACGTTTTTTAGGGGGGAAATCCCCCAACTGCATCTGGTCAAGAGCTTCCCAAATAATATGTCTACCGAGCTCCCAGAATCTATGAAAATTCACTCTACTTAGTAGAGTGCCAACAATGCTGTGATGACTAGAGCATCATTGTGAGAGTTTGTGAATTCTAATCGCTTTGTTCGCTCAACTAGATGATGGGGGTGTCTTCCATCACGTCCACATTCAGTACTTCCTTCAAGGATACATCATATGCTTCCTTACTTGTGGCTTTCTAGCATGGTGGGAGTCGCCCCCAATAGGTCCTTCAACTATCATTCGTATGACCCTCTGCGAGGGGGGTCATTAATTTCGATCCTACTACTAGAAGCATGTTAGGCTCCTTCTTTAGAGAGGGGTTTTGAGCTAGAAACTTTTGTCTCCTTGACTTGTCAACCTCTTGTTTCTGATAAAGTTATGTTCCTCGAGTCTTTTCCCAACATGCATATTCATGCAAGTATCCATTTTGGATAATCTCTCATTATCATTATTGAGGTGCGACATTCTTGGTATGACTGTAATCATTGTAAAAAAGCAGAATTCGCTTTTTATCTGAAAAATCAGTTTGCGGTTTTTTGGAGGGGGCCTCATCCTTCGCTTCCTTCCCCTTTTCTCCACGACTCTCCCTCTTGGAGGCTTGGACATCCTCCAGGTTGATATATTTTGCGGTACAAGCTAGAAATGATCAAATTTGGTCATGGGCTTCTTAGCCAAAGACTTAAAAAAGTCCCCGTCCAAGAGCCCCTGGGAGAAAGCACTAGCTTTTACTTGTTGGGTGACAGAGGTCACTTCCAAGGCAGCTGCGTTTGAACCTTTGTTGTACTCCTACCATAAGTTTTTCCTGTTAGCTCGTCCTCTACTCTTGCTAACATCCTCTACTCCAAAGACATTAAAGCCTAAGAAAAGAAAATAAACGATGAAGCATTCCTCGAACAATAATAAAAATAAAAGAGCCAAGGTAGCAAGAAATTGAAGACTGAGCACAAATGTTACCATTGTGGCAAACTCCGACACTAGAGGTGGAACAGCTAAAAGTACCTTGCAGAGTGCCATAATGATTTATGAACTCATGAAACCAAAATTAATGATTAAAAAAAGTAAAAAAAAAAGCAATGAAAGAACTTTTAATCTTTCATGATCTAATGGAACAAAAATGGATAATAAAAAGTCAATGAAAAAATTTTTGGAACATAAGAAACATGAAGTCATAAAAAAATGAGAATATATTCATGTACTCATGAAATAAAATAAGTAATAACATAAAAATTAAAAAGCAATGGGAGAATTTATTTCCCCGTACCTTGGCTTATGAAAGTCACTTTTGTTCATATATTGTCTATATGTTATATATATGTGTATAAATAAGACATACGCCGAACATAACGAAAAGACATTAATAAAGATATATCAAATTTAAGAATTTGAAACATATGGAAAGAGTAAAATATGTTGCAATTTTGTTAGAAAATAATTATTCTTTTTTACGAAGCATTGTTATTTACCATAAATATTTTAACAATGCATAAATTTTGAAAACTAAATACTGGAAGTTTGAAAAATCATAAAGGTGAAGTCTAAAATTAAGAAAATTAATCTTTAATATTCTCCATAAATATGGAACAATAAATTACCATAATTTGAAATAATAAAAAAAATATGGTTACATATGATGGATTTTCAATTAAAAATAATTTTAACATAAAATTCATTTTAGAGAAATCATATTATATTATTTAAAATGAGAACTAACCAATTTTCCTATCTCTCTCCTACATCTCATATGAGGTAGACAAGTTAGTTTTTATCTGATTTTTCACATACACTTATTTCTATAAAGATAAATAGTTAATTACATTAACTTTCATTAATTATTCTTTCTCATCATTAATTTCTTGGTCTCCTTTGTGCTGGACCAAAAATGTTCTTTGCTAGAGTTAACTTATTAGCTACTCTTACTTCTTGGGTATTAGGATCGTTTGTGGTTCTCACTTATGTAATGACATATAGGCGAAGTCAAAAAAATGAGCTATAGTAAAGACAAAACACATGCTGCCTTAGTGTGAATGTTGCTTTAGCTGATGTTAGCATATTTAACGAAGTTGAATTGAGTTGTTATATGTAAAATTGCATATGAGCTAAGTAAAAGCAAAATTTGATAACAATAAGGCATAGATTGTCCTTTCCAACCTTAAAAGCAAGATAAGGGATTATTTTTAAAGAACAGATTATCACACTAAAAATTTAAACATAGAACTTTATGAGATTGTAAGCATTCTAGGGACATGATAGCTTCATTTAGTTTGTATCTTCCAACTATTATACTCCAATTCATATCACCTTAGTTATTTTGAATGGCCTTCCCAATTCTTGGCTAACTTTCCTACCGGTTTTAGCTGACTAGCTAGTCGTAGCACGGAATCTCCTATCTGAAACTCTATCCTTTTCACCCTTCTGTTATAGGCATTTACTGCCTTATAATTATACCACTCAATCTAGGCTATTACATTCTCGCAAACTTCATCAATTAAGTTGGGGTTAGCCCGTGGCACATGACAAATCCAGTGTGTTTCTTGATGCCATTTCAGATGGTATGACTCAACACTATATACCAAGTTGACGTGGTCTCTCTTATGGTCAATCTAGGTATGGTCCTATAGGACCAATATGTAAGGAGTACATCTACCCATTATCCACCAACTTGCTCCAACTTTGCCTTTGTGCTGGACCAATATCTTGTTGATGGCTTCCACTTGGCCTTTGGCCTAAGAGTAAACCATGGATGTAAAGTGTTGTTGACTGCCCATGTCTAGGCATCGATTCTGACTCTTTTCACCCTAAAATTGATGTCCATTATCATGTACAAACTCCCTAGGAAGGCTATACTTGTAGATAATGTTCTTCCACAAATATATGAGACCTTCGTTCTCTGTAATTTTGGTAAAAGACTCGGTTCCACCTACTTGATGAAGTAATCTACTACTATGCTTTATTAAATGTTCATTTGTTGCAAGCTTGCCCAATGCATTAGGATAGAAATAACAATAAATGAAGCTTAAGAGCAATGAGACATTGCATCAATAAATTTAAATGCCTTTGGAACCCTCAGTAGAAAATGTTTCAAGTTAAGGAAGCTAGACTAATATTTTATTCAAATATCAAGCAAATGGACATCAGAGTTGGATTCAGTAATTCATACTTTCCATCATAAGTAATTGGCATGACAGCCTATCCTACTTGATTTGTTAGCTACAACTTGTGGGATATATTAGGTAACCGAAAGTTGTGACTTCTACTAATGCTTATAGTTGGACAGGCTTTACATTGGTCATGACTCGTGTAACGTATTCTTGTACCACCTAAACAGGCGTATGATAAGTCTTGCATGACATTTGATTACCATAGATGACTCATACTATTAGGTCTATGGGAGAGACAATGCAAAATATCTTAAGGGCTCGTTTACTTTCATGGTTTGGATAAATGGTTGACAGGACTCGAATGGATTGTTGTAGGATTTGATAAATTAATACAAATTATAAGTTGTTTACTTGATAAGATTGAGTGATGGATGAAAAAGTTTTAATAGTAAAAATATTGAATACTTTGTGGAATTCTATTTGGATTTCTCAGACCACATGTGGTCTGATTTCATATCAAGCCCAATCAAGGGTTGTCTCGGGCTTGTAGGATTCGGATTGAGTCGATATCATAAAAGAAAATGATTTACACAATTGGATAAATATCATAATCCAAACTTATACATAAATGTAAACAAACCCATAGGGATGGAATAGTATAAGTTGCTTACCATTTAAATTCCCCATATAGGCTCACAATATTGGGGTTATGGTGATTCTATTTGGGTTTCAAGCCAACTAAGAAATAAGATTTCTTGATTTTCATCTTGATGGTGTAGAATCTTGATAAAATAGTGGAAGATATTTATAAATAAAGACCATTTTATATATGTGATGTGAAATACAAATGAATGTTTATTCTCTGCAATTCGATTGTGTTGTGGATATTTTGAACTTGTCGAAAAATACACTTGCTAGCATTCTTGACACACATAAACACACTACGTCGATTGGATTCATAATCTTAAAATTTGAATGTGAAAAGAGTGCTTATGTCCTAGATGTGACGCCACCTCTAAATCCTCCAAAGGATGCCACAAAGGAAGCGTGTAAAGAACATTGCAAGCAAGTTGATGATGATTTTCAAGCTCGGTCAGCTGCAAAACAAAATGCGCACACGCCCCATTCATATGTTATCCACATCCCCTTACAAAGTCATATAGTGAACATACAAGAGTGGTTAGATATCATGTGTCCAAGGAGATTTCCGTTACTTGCATGATGGAAAACATTTCAATCCATGAACATGGACTACAGATGATGTAATGCGCTTCAACTGCAAGCGCATGATCTATTTTGAAGTATTTCAGAAATCGTCGATCACACAAATATAGAGCAATTATTGAATTCTTTTCAACTATTCTATTTAAATCAATTAGCCAACAATCTCGAATCATTTGATTTAAAAAGATAATTTAGTAGCCCCGCAACAACTTGTAGTTATTGAATTTAGTTATTATTATTATTTTTTTTTTCCTATAATCAAATAACCCATCACATGAACCCTTAGAAAGAAAGCATAGTTATTGGGGAGGTGACAACATTTTACATGTCCACCCAAAGTCCATAGCATTGCCTTCTGTTTGACCATTCTGCCCCCGGGTTTATTGTGGTTTTGCAATTTCTTGTTCCCAGTAGTTCTTCGCACTCGCTGCCAAGTCCGAACCCGCGCGAGTACAATTTCATAGAGAGAATCCAATGAGTTTCTCAGAAAGAGTAAACTAGAGAAAATGGACCGGGTCCCTGCGGCAAACGACCTCTCCTTCCGGGTCGGGTTCACCGGGCACAGTGGCCACCTGCGGATTGAACCTCTCCCTCCTGTTGAACGCCCCAGTCCTCTCCACTCTCTCCCCGATTTCATTCTCGTGAGTGTTTCTTTTTTATGCAATGAATAATTATGTTCGAAGAGAACCGTAATTGTGGTTGCTTCTTAATTTTTGTTTGAAGTTCTATGGAAGCATAGTATGTTATTAGGTTTAGTTGCCTTTTGATATATTGGGGCAGCACAGCGTTCTGGGTTGTGCTCTATGCATCTGAATATGTCTGTTCAAAGTGTTTTATTTCTTTAATAATTCCTTTTTGTTTATGTTTGATGCTTTTGAAGATAGAATTTGTAAATCCGGGTTTATTTAGGTTAGTTTGGAACTTTGTTGTACTGAATTTGCATGTTTGTGTGACAGCCGCCAGCATTCCCTAAGGAAACACCAGAAACAATAAAGGAGCATATAAAGGAGAAATATTTACTTCCCAGGTTGGATGAAGATGCTTTTTCTCCGCAGAAAGCTGGTAGACAATGGGAATTTGACTGGTTTGACAGAGCTGAAATTCAGCTGGAGCCATCAATTCCGCGGACTGTAATTGTTCCATCTTGGCAAATGCCTTCAAAGCGGAACAAATACAAATCAGCGTTGGATAGGTGGGAGCCTGAGTCGGTGGAGGTATGAAATGATAGCTTTCTCCATCCTCTCTGTTTCTCGTGTAAAGAATCATTCATTATTTTGTGACATATCTTGCTAATATCGGGAGTTCTGAAAATGGAATAAAGTTTTATAGCATGTGATTTGCATTACAGAAATAGGAATCCAACTGGTTAGATAATGACAGGTAGTAAGCTGTGTCGGGCTAACTTTCTTTTGTTCAATCGATCCATAAAGGTTCAGAAACTGCAAATGAGGCCATGCCTTTATTTTTGGTTGAATATTATGTACTCAAAAACAGAATGACACCCACGCTTATAAGGAAACTGAGAGAGCTTTTCTGCCCAAATACCTAATGTGAGCTTCCCCATTGCTTGATTATAAAACTCTTTAAAATGTAAACTCATAAAGCATGACAAAGGCATTGTTTATGCTTATCATATAATATGACGACTGCATGCCTAACATATAATATCCTGAAACTATAATGAGTACTTCTCAGTCTCAGTGTCTGTTGTGTTTGATATCTATAAACCGTGCCATCTATTTAACATAAAAGGTATTAGAGGAGTTATAAAAGGAGAATGCCCATAAATTTTCACAAAGTGTTGTCTCTTACTGCAAGTTTGTTTCTCCTATATAGTTTTTTGTCACAAGAAGCACGGAGAACATTCAGCAAAACGGGAAAGAATTACGTGCATCACTACGTTAGTTATACGTAATTTAAGCACCCAATGACCGGCAATGGAGCTTAAATTTGTTCCAATAGTGCTGAGAGAGAATAGGCCTGGGTATATCAGCTGAATTTGGAATTAAGAGGAACCTGAAAAGAAATAGTGAAGAAGAGAGGAGGGATTGTATGTTATATTTGCAAGGATGAAAAGAGATCCAATAAAAAACTTCTGTGTAGTTATTAAGCCTGTTAAATAAGGAGATTATCCGAAATGCTTAGACCTGAAGACTTATTCAAAGCAAGCTTCAGACTCTAAAGTAGGAACTGCTATTATTTAGTTATAAGAGTAATCCTAGATGGCAGAACATCAGTAGCACTCGAATAATAGTAGAATTCTAAGCTTAGACTCTTCAAACAAAATTACAGGAGATGAAATGTTATAAATGTACCATCAAATGAAGAATACAAAGCCTAAGCTAAAATCTATACAATCATTGTAACCATGTTCCTTGACCTGTAAGGCCTTTTAGTTGACTAAGGTGTGATCTTAATTTTGATTTGCAAATTTATTCCTTGTTAGCCTTGGAAGTTGTTCAGGAATGTTACCTGAAGAGGTATATGCATAATGTGCTAAGTTAAGCCTGTAAACATGCCGTACTCAAATCCAAGTGACTAGGTTTCTTTTCTATGAAGAGAAGATTCCTAGATCAATTCATATAACTCATAGAAATGGCGTAGTTTTTTCCACCACTCCGTGATTCTTCTAATTCTGTTTATCTTCCATGTCCTATGATTTTGATGCTGTGATTGACAGTAATGGCAACTGAATTGGGTGGTCTATGGTGTTCAGTTCATAATTCACTCATTAAACTACATTGTTGTTTTCATAAGAAAATGAGAAAGTTTCTGATGTTGTGATGTTCTCAATTTGTAAAGAGCACTCCTTTCTCTGTATTTCAAGTTTCTTCACAGTTTTCACTCATTTGAATTTTGTATTGTTGACAACAAATTTCACACTCATCTCAGAGTTGATTTTATTGTACTTCTAGGTGGATGTATCAGAATTGACAGTAGGGGCTGAGGATTCTGGTGCTTTGCCACGTATAGTTGGCCCTGCAAAGGATTTTGTCAGAGGAAGTATCAATAATCGTCCCTTTCGCCCAGGTGGGCTGGGTAAGACTGATTCTTTAGAGAAGATTCTACCTGATGGTGCTTGCAATGGTGAATGGGCACTTGAGCTTCTCCATGGGGGTCCAGCACAAGTCATTCCCCCAGGCTTTAGAGATGGACTGGATCTAGGTCAGCTTGAGGTAACACTACTTACTCCATTAATGAAGGAGCCAGTGTCAGTCAATGCATTAAGTTTCTTATTTTTATTCATCCTTCAATAATATTAGCACAAATTTGTCCTCGTTAAATTTTTTTAGGCTCATTCTTACACGTGGAATGTTTATGAGGAAACAAGTTTGAACAAGAGCACGTCAGATGTGAATCTGGTTAGTTGCAGTACTCGTATGATTTTCTGTATTAATTTGTTAAAGCAATATATTTAGCATTTAAGGCATTATTCATTCCTTTTTTCTGATTTACAGGGAATCAATTGCGATTTAACATTGTTCCTTTATCTTCCTAATGTTATCTGTTTATATTAACTGCAGAACGAGATATCGGTGCAGTTCGATGACTTGTTCAACAAAGCTTGGGAAGATGATGTCATGAACTTCATGGAAGACGGTATGTGCTCTGTACGGATAAACTTTGTGGTTCCATATATTATAATGAGGGGTGATTTTCTGGGAAAATCCCTTGCTCTGAGCTTGGCTAAGATTGTATTTCTGCTCTACTGAAAAGATCAGGTCTCTAGGTTTAATGGTTGGTTACTTACTAGACCAGAGTGATTATTTCCAACTTAGGCTATAGATATATACAAATTAAGAAACATAAAAGAACTGTTCGCTCAGAGTTGGGTTTAAGCGATATCCACTTTTTAGATTATTGCCAGTTTTATAAAATTTGGACATTATAATCATTGACATCTAGTTAAAGCATCCAACTTGGTTGATATATTTCTTTGAAGCTGTGTGGATATAGTTTGAACCAAAGGTCTAAAAAAAGGTTTGGTTCTTTGTTCATATTTGGAACTTCTAGGGCGTTAACTTTGAATGGAGCAACTAATATACTCGTGTATGTGGTGATTTTAGGGAAATAAGGCACATGAGGGAAGGAAAATAGGAAGAGAGAGAATTTTTGGTAGTTCTTGTGTAGGTGGTGTTTCTTCTATTAATTTTTCATATAGTTGGCAGCTTGGTGACGTATGCCAATTTCACTGGTAACCGTGTACTCGAGGAGAGATAAATCATAGATTCCCGTTTCAGCGTGCTATTCCGTATGCCAATTTTTACAAAATTGTGTTCCTAGAAGAGGATTTTCTTAGTCTTCTTGCAAAATTTGCTGCATGTGCGGCCATAAGAAACTTTTTGAAACTTTGACTTGCATTTGCATAATTCCTTCAAATGGTTTATGTTCGAGATTCTCCATTGTTCTTTCCTCTTTTTTAAAACGTGACTTTCAACAGCCCATCAAATGAAACTGCAGCTTCACAATAGATGAATCTAGTTTGAAAGCTTGTGATCCAAACATTTCTCGTAGTATAGCAATATATGGTTTATTTTTATTCTATGGGGCCAATGTTACAGCTTTTATTCAGGTCATGTGCCGGAGTCAGAACCTCAGATGGAGTCTGCCCATGAATTTCTTCAAATAAAAACAAAAGAAGAAGAGTTACATGCAGTTGATGATGTTATCAAGAAAGAATCAATTCTAGATGAAATTTTGTCTCTTGGCTCTCCAGACTCGAAACCAAGATTGGATGGAGATACGAATATCAGCGGGGAACAGCAGAAAGAGGTAATGGGTCTCAACAGCGATTGGTGAAGGAATGAAGCTTTGGTGGGACCAAGTAGCTTTACTGTTTGCTACATAAGATTTTTAGAAACTATAAGAATTCAATTCAATCGAATTTTCATGAAGAATTAGAGTTAAAAAATACTTCTGCTAAAAAATAATTGCCCCCATTGCTGTAGTACCAGGTCAAACTTTTTCATGTTTTTTGAGTGACTTATCATATTAATCTTTGATGATTTTGTGTTTTATTCACTTCATCTTTTGGAAAATTGACGAAATTATTTATTATTGCTATAAGAAACATAATTCAATTGATTACTTAATTGTATCAATTGAACTTTCTGCTGGTGGGAGTATAATAAAATTTAACTTTAAAAATAGTTACGCATATTTCACAGGAGACAAGCAAGTAAGTTATATAAAGTGGTGCAAAATATAATTTTATATCATAAAGATCATTCGTAAATATAGCAAATTTCTCTCACAATTCAGTCACACTTCACAGTTTCTCAAGATGTAGATCAACTGATAATTACATGCTTGAAATTTTTATACAAGTTATCAATCATTTAGTTATTCCTTGATGAATGATGCTAAGTCAAATGGTTTCTTCTTAGGGTTGGGCTCTTAGTGGTGGCAGTGAAGGAATTGCAGAACGGTTCCATGAACTTGTTCCTGATATGGCGCTTAATTTTCCTTTCGAACTTGATCCTTTCCAAAAGGAGGTATTGGACATTGCTATGTTAATGTTGACATACTTTGGTTTTGTTCAATTAGCGCAAAATTGAATTACTTTAGTTGTAAAGATTATAATATGAGGAATCATGATAATGACATGAATGAGGGGGTACATTTTCTGCTGACATTCTTGTGGGAGCTGGGGTTAATGGGTCAAAATGTAAGTCCACTTAAGGTGAAGATGGTTACATTGATTATCATAAATTCATTTGATTTTCTTCAGTATAGCTACTTTTAAGTGAAAATCTGAGAATTCTACTGATATTGCCTTTGGGTATACATTTAACGTGGGTATTCCATTATTTTTCTGAAATATTCTGGATTGACTACTTAATCATGTTACTGGACTAAGTTTTCTTTGAACTAATCACAGGCCATATTTTATCTTGAAAGAGGGGATTCTGTTTTTGTGGCAGCTCATACATCAGCTGGAAAGACAGTTGTCGCAGAATATGCATTTGCTCTGGCTTCAAAAGTGAGTTACTGGTTTTTTGATGTCTGTGTATGTTTAGTAATTAGATTGTATGTGCATTCCTCACTTGTACCTCTATTAGAAGCTTTGTATAGAAATATTCCTGAACTTGAATATATTGGTTTTATGGTCTGTGAACTTTATGCATCATAATTTATGATAAAGCTTTGATCAAATGCAGCACTGCACAAGAGCTGTATATACTGCTCCTATTAAGACCATCAGCAATCAGAAGTACAGAGATTTTTGTGGAAAATTTGATGTTGGCCTGCTCACTGGTGATGTTAGCTTGAGGCCCGAGGCCTCCTGTCTCATCATGACCACTGAAATATTAAGATCAATGCTCTATAGGGGTGCTGATATCATACGCGACATAGAATGGGTCAGATTTCTCTATTGGCATTTATTTTCTTCTTGCAACATCTGGTCTTACATATATTCAGTTTTACATCGCTTCTGCCTGTGGCTATAATTCTGAGACTCTTTGTTTTACTCTGTATTGTGTGTGGAAAGATAGGTTATATTTGATGAAGTGCATTATGTTAATGATGTCGAAAGAGGTGTGGTTTGGGAAGAAGTTATCATCATGCTTCCTAGGCATATCAATTTCGTGCTACTTTCAGCCACGGTATGTATCAATTCTGAATCATATTGGTTATTACTGAAAATTGATGTTATTCTCTAAAGTTGTCTTTTGGGTTAATGGTTAACTTTCTTCCGCTGCTATCTACTTTACTCTTGTTTTGTGGAGAGTTTTGTTAAGTTCATTGCTTATGACCAAAATAAATCAGGCCATATGCATATTTGAATTTGAGTCTACCACTCATTCTCATGCCTTAATACTAAAATGTTTTCCAATCATACTGGTTGTGCATAGGGGGTGGAAACATTTTCATAGGCCGGGTGGTGCACAGATATATGTTCCTGCCACAGATAAATTGAAGCTAATGTAGCTTAAGGAAACTTCGGATTTGAATATGTTCTATTGATGCCATATGCTACCTTCTTTGTAAAATGCCGCAGTATGGTATCCTACGCAGTCCATTATAGACTTTAACTAGTAGGACTAGCGACAATGCTGGTGCATGCTTTATTACATGATCAACATATTTGGTACAAGATAAGTTGTTTTATGTATCTCTATTTGGTAAGTAGCAGTGCGTTTAGATTTTCTTGCCTGCTCCTCTTAGCACTTTTGAGCTTTTGCCTAAACCTTGCCAAGGTTTTTCTTTTCCTTCTACCTGGGGAATTCCATTTTTACATGCCTGTTTTTGCTTTTTAAAAGGTTAAGTGATGACTGAACGTTTTCCTGTCACAAATCATCTAGTCATGGTGAATGCATGGCAGAAAATACTTCAAATATTTGTAGTAAGCTAAATGCAAACTTGTTTGTTGTCAGCTGTTGCTGTCACATCGTATATCTTTTCATGCCTCTCCATCATTTGTGACTCGTTCCAGAACCATGAAACATTAATGGGAATCTTGATATTGTTCAATAGCATCCAACTTTTTGCTTATGCACAAACTATTTCAGACTAAGGATGAATTCCGGTGTTATTTTTAATTTTGCCAACTAATCATTTAAATAATTTAATTGAAAATTTGATTTACTGCAAACTTTACTGCTCAGATCTGGTGTTGGATTGAGCCTGAGGGCTCTTGTGAAGGATGAGCAATGAAACAACATATTCAAACTGTTGTTTCCAAGAAATATGATGACAACAATTTCAATCATAATATTGTTCAATAATGTCAATTTCTTAGGATAATTAATTTATGATATAAAATGTTTTCTGTTTAGCATTTTAGTTTTCTTACAACGATATGTTGTCAGGTTGTACAAGGTGCTCTTCCTCTATTTCAATGCCAGTTATCTATTCTTTTACAATGTTTAATAGCTTTTCTTTTATGTAGGTACCAAACACAATTGAATTTGCTGATTGGATTGGTAGGACAAAGCAAAAGCAAATTCGTGTTACTGGGTTAGTTGCATTTTATTGAGATGAAATTTAAAAATCCACTAGTTTATATTTTTATATGACTGCGTATTTAGCGTGCTTAAGGGGAAACCTCTATACTTATAAGGGTTAGTTGAAGTTCCATTGAAGTTTGTCCAATATATAAGCACCTCACCTGTGGTTGATTAAATTTACCTTCAATGAAACAAACTTCTACAGGAAGAAAAAAAAAATAATGATTTTGAATGAAAGCGTCATTTACCCTATGTCAAAATGTACACAAATTTCTCTCGAGGTTTTTTCAGTACAGGGTCCTTTCCTGTGGTCTTCCGAATTACAACCTCCATGCCACTAGGGTTATCCAATTTATAAATAGACCTCTTGTAGTTTGTCTAAGAAAAATCCAAAAGAAATACACACCAATAAGTGAATGCATTTTTATCCTTCACTCATGCATTAACATATAAAATCAAATGTCTAAATAATTTGGGCTGTAACAATCTAGTTGAATGCAAAATCAAATTTAGATTGACTACTCCACTTCTTCTTCCCTCCTACCTGCTCAGGGAAGCTGATTGATAACGCCAATAAGGATAACTTAAGTGATGGTGCCGTCTTGAGTTTAAGTTGTGGAAATAGGAGAACAAGATGAATTACAACTAGATATATTTTTCATTTACTTTTATCTGTTAATTTCAAGAACATGGAATGCTTCTTTCTTTTTCTTCAAATTTTGTAGTATAAAAATAAGAAGGTATTTAAAAAGTATCTAAGGTTATAGAAAAGAAGTACGTGTGCCTGCTTGGTCCTGATAATGTGATTAAAGAATATTGACAATTATTATGCATACACTATGAGTTTTCTCAACTTTTTACAAGTAAAAGCGAAATTTACAATTTTCTGAAGTGTCCTTATTACATAATATAGTATTATTTCAAAAGTTTAATGATGAGTAACTAATGTTAAAGGCAATAGAATGTTTTGTATATTGCACAAACTTCAAAGTTACTGTAATTTTGGATAAAAAGTCAGGTGTTTGAGATTACCATTCATGCAAAACAGTAATGCTGAGTGGAAAATTGGATATTCGCTATGTCTTTTTGCTAATGTCTTCTGTTATAACTTCATAATAGAAGGGAAATTTGAAAATCGTTGTCAAACCTCATGGGAGGTAAGTGCAGTTGGACACACCACATACGAGGTGCCTGTATATCAGACAAACATTAAGAGAGTACTGCAACTAACCCTATTATTCCGAGGATGGAACTTATTAGCTTTCATTTATAATACTGCATTTTTCTTGAAACAGGACAACCAAAAGACCAGTACCCCTGGAGCACTGCCTTTTCTACTCCGGAGAGCTTTATAAAATTTGTGAAAATGAAAAGATTATCCCTCAGGGGTTAAAAGCTGCCAAAGATGCACACAAGAAGAAGAACTCAGTCACGGTGACTGGCACAGGATCTCATTCTGGGGGGACAGCATCCAATGATAGAACCAGGAATCAGAGACGTGAAAATTCTTTTCATGCAAAACAGAACAAGCATTCTGGATTCCAGAACATGATAGACTCCTCTGGGGCTAATCGGGGGACTCAAACCAGTGGTAGTAACAATTGGGGTTCGAGGAGATCAGAAGCTTCCATATGGTTGTCGCTTATAAATAAGCTCTCAAAGAGATCTCTGTTACCTGTATGTGTTATAAGTTACATTCATAGAATAACTTTTAACTATGCCTTAAGTGTGTATGTAGAGACTATTTAATGTTCAATACTTTTTGTAGGTGAGACTATGACATGAATTCATTTTGCTTTTTTGTTGGGAACTAAGAAGCTTAATGGTTGACTTGTGTCTATAGGTGGTTATATTCTGCTTTTCGAAGAACCGCTGTGATAAATCAGCTGACAACTTGACTGGGACTGACCTCACAACTAGCTCTGAGAAAAGTGAAATTCGTGTCTTTTGTGATAAAGCATTTTCAAGGCTCAAAGGATCAGACAGAAATCTGCCACAGGTGTTGTACTCAAATTTTATTAGTTGCAACACTGTTGGGGATGTCGGAATCTGATGTGCATGTTCTTACAGGTTGTTAGAGTTCAGGGACTTCTCAGGAGAGGAATTGGTGTACACCATGCAGGGCTTCTTCCAATTGTCAAGGAAGTTGTCGAAATGCTTTTTTGTCGTGGTGTAGTCAAGGTAAAGTTGTTAATCTGTCTTAATTTTGGATAGAAAAGCTTTTTGCAGCTTGTTCATAGGTCTATATGGAAATCCATGTCTCGGCTTTGCATGATCTCGTGTTCTGGGAGTTAGAGTCAACTGGATCCAGGGTATATGAAATAAAGTTAATATGGAAAATATTGTAATTCTTGAAAACTTTAGGATGCTGTTTCTTTTGCATGGCTATATTTTAATATATTAAGTAAATACGTACACACATACCTATAAAAATATGTTTGTGTGTGACGTCCTCGTGCCTGAAAATTCTTGACTAGATTTTTCATTTTTATGATGGGACTTGTACTGAATAGTTTGATGGCAGTAGAGCTTGTTATTTTCCTTTGCAGAGAAATAAGGGCTTTGTTTAGTTTTTGGACAAAAATCCAAGTCCTAACAGTGAAAAGAATGGAATTGAATTTATCTCTATACCATCTTTTGAAAATACTCTCAAAAATTGAAACTCATTTTGGAAATATCCCATTTTTCCAATAAACCAAGTATTGCCATTCTTGTTCGTTGAATACACACTTTTTTCTCTCTTTTAAAATAAATTAGCTATTACAGCAACACTTAAATGCTCATTATTCCCATAGTTATTATCAGTTTATTTTTATTTGATTAGGACATAACCAATTTGTTGGCACCTTTAGCATTCGATTAACCCGTCTTAAAGTGATACAAGAATAACAACACATCAAATTTGACAGAATTTGATATTCAAACAAAATTCTTTTTTCAGAAACAATTCTTCCAAATACATTTTCATTCTCAAATGAAAATAGAGGGTATCTTTTCTGGACATTTTCCTAGGCATTCTAAAAATATTTTGAGAATGAAAACCAAAAAGAACACATTATGAGAAAAATTTTATGTAGTTGAATATCAGGAGTTAGGGAAAATTAATTTATTGTGCAAGTATATGTATAGAAGGAAAAGAAAACTAATGTAATGTGTCAGTATATTTACAGCGTTCCCTTTGTGTTTCCTGGAAAACCTAACAGAAGAAAACGTTTTCTTTTGTTTTTTCACAATGTAATTTTTTATCCAAATAAAAGCTAAACGAATTAGAAAAATGTAGGAGTAGCATTTATTATTCTAATATCTGCATTTCCTTTTTCGTTTTCCTGAAACTACATATACTGATTATGGTTTGATATTTAATACACGGATAGGGCTCCACCTAACCTCCCATTTAAGCCTTGGTGCCTTTTTTTTTGAAAAAGAACAGATGCCAAATCTGGTAGGTTTTCAGTTGTTTACGTATACTCTGCCGAATTTCCTTTACTTTTATCAATTTTTTTCAAGCTATTGTATTTTGATATATAGGCATATCTTCAGACTTCATGCATGTATTATCTTCTCTCTCTGGGTCTTCTAATGTTTGTACTCATTGTGCCATGTGTAGATTCTGTTCTCAACGGAGACATTTGCGATGGGAGTGAATGCTCCAGCTAGGACGGTAAGTTGTGAAAAAGACGGCTTTAATTAATGATGTATAATCACTTTCCTCAGAAGATTTTCTGCACAGCAAACACATTACGAGTTTGAATTTTCAAGTACTTGCTTTTGTTTCTAGTAGGTAATGAAGGATATTGTTTATTAATTGCATATTTATTTTTTGTGCTTGGTTCTAAAATAAAGGGAGAAGATAAAGTATGTTTGCTCCAGTTAGGTTGAACATTATGAAGAAAGACTACGCACCCAAGACATGGAGTTGGAGGGTGTTGTGGACTTGAGAAGAGAGAAAATTGGACAATCAGTCAGCAAGAGAAGTACGGTACCATAGAAATTCAGATTGAGGTGGTTCATGAGATAAGCTGACGTAAGAATGGCTTCTTTCCGAAAAGAATGTGGTACATGACAAGCAACATGAAAGAGCTGGAAACCAGAAGTGAATGTCTTCTCCATCTCCAACTCCATTTTGTTGGGGGTATAGGCACATAAGCTTTTGTGAAGATACCATACATGTTCTACAAGATATTGGTTTAGTTCATGAGAAAAGCACTTCCTCGTAGAATGTCTGCGAAGAATATGAATGGGAAATTTAAAAAGACATGGGTGCTAAAAAGTATTGGAATGTTTAAAAGTGGTGGTGACTTCTTACTTTTCTTTCACTAGGATCACTTATGACTTATCTATAATTAGGGAAACTCAACAAGCTTGAATATGGTCGTTCATAAATATCACTAAACAACATCCCCTACTTAAACTATGAAATTCAGATTGACACTGCATTCTGGAAATAAGATGAAATGAGTTAGACTGTTCGTACCAGTTAACAGGATGATCTGCTTGAGATTGCTTTAGATAAACACATCGATCACAATGAGAAAAGGGAATCAATTGATGAAGAATTTGAGGATATAAGTATTTCAAATAACTTCTTCTTGGATGACCTAGTCTATTGTGCCAGAGTTCAACATTTATATTGGAAATATAGAGAAGATAGTAGATCTATTAGATTTTGAGAGAGTCAAGACTTGATAGATAGTAGAGACCATTTTGCTCCTCAACAGTGGTAATCGTCCTTCCTTAGACAGATTTTCGTAGGGAGAAGGGGAGCTGGGACCCTTTGGACATACATGAAGGCCCTTTCTGTACTTATATCTTTTCATATGGGTTGGCCACTAGAGTTAATTTAATGATCCCCTCATCAACTAAGCTCAATGTATAAATATGCCTCGGATGTCTGATTCACTCTAATTGATCTCTAATTAATCGATTGATTCACCGTCTTGTTATAATGTAAATTAACTCTAATTTCAAGCCATTTATTTGGTGAAAATAGAATTAGAACAAGATGGAAAATGACTACCTTACAATTATCAAAATACACGAGGCACTGTAGAAAATTTGATATAAAGTTGAATTGATGAATCCTATGGTATGAAGGAACAGTTTGCCGAGCTTTGACAAATTTTATAAGTATTGCTTATATGTTTTTATATCATTATCATTTCTATGAAAAGTTTGCTTTTTGCTATTTGTGTCAGTTGTATTAAAAATCTTCCAATTCTATATACAAAAATACTGTTGAAGAGATTATTTTAATAGCAGTACAACTCCCTGAAACTGTCAGTCCTTGATCCTTATCTTTGTCCTTACCTATAAAAATTCCTGAAATTCACAGAATGTTAGTGGAACGATTCACTTCGTTCGTGCAACATAAAGTACTGAGTTGAAACTTCCATGTCTCCTCATCTTGCAGCCTTACAAGCTGATTCATCTGCCAATTTGATCCCAATATCCTCTTCACAAGGTTATTAATTGATAGTATGACATATTTTGTGGCTGGATGCACCCTTGTTTGTTTACAAGCATAGATGATCTTTCATAAGATAAATAGTAGTCGACAGCAATGATCTTGCAATAATGTTTTCGGAATTAGGTTTAAGATGTTAGCAAATATGCTCTACTCTTTTATGTCTAAATGACTCTCTCTTGTGCTTCGGCAGGTTGTCTTTGATTCTTTAAGGAAATTTGATGGCAAAGAATTTCGGGGATTACTGCCCGGTGAATATACCCAGATGGCTGGTCGTGCGGGCAGGAGAGGACTTGATAAAATTGGTACGGTTGTTGTTCTGTGCCGTGATGAAATTCCTGAAGAGAAGGATTTGAAACATGTTATAGTTGGTAGTGCAACTCGGCTTGAATCTCAGTTTCGACTCACCTATATTATGATCTTGCATCTGCTTCGTGTTGAAGAATTAAAGGTATAAATTGCTCTGACTTACTAGAGAAAAGAGGTTTTCTGCACTGCAATAGATGCTAGACAGTTTATAATATAATTTAAATGCGCGAAGTTGGAGCATTCGTCTAGAACTGAAGCAATGACCCCTATTTAAAAAGGCCCAAGTTGAAGAGCAATTAGGAAATTATATTCATGAACATCTTAGCCAGTACACACTTATGCCTGCTTATATTCCGAATTCAAACACTTGGTTGTAGCAGCCAGTCAAGCGGCACTGACTGCCATTCTTTAAATAGTATAGCTCTTCCACAGTGATATTTATTATCTGAATCTCTGTTGTTCAAAGTACTTTCCCCAGCTCCAATCTACCTATTCCTCTGGTGCAGCAAGCAGACATAGGCAAGATCTTTTAGCATCAGGCTATATCTGATGCTAAAGTCCATTCCATAGCTGTTATTGCGTTTTGGTTGAGCTATCCAATTGGTCAAGGAAGCTTGATTTTCTGATGGTATGGTTTTGGAAGAAAACAAGAGAGTTTTGTAACATGGGAAAAGAATTCTTGGGTAATGTTCAAAATGATGGAACACAGCAGCTAGTCTACCAAGTGAAGCGATAGGTATGCATAGTGAAAATGATTAGTTCAGCTGTGAAACCAAGATGTTGTGATGTCGATCACAGCGGCTCACTACTAACCACACCTTGTGCCAGTCTCACACTCATCTCTCTCATTGTTCTGATGCTTGTCTGCACCAAACCAGCAGCCACCATGCTTGCTGACAACACGTTTGTTGACCCCCCGCATTGCAGGACCTCCACGGACTGTCATACCAGGAAAACCATTGCTAAAAAGATAAAAAGAAGCTTTCATCTTTCATCATCATCCCAAAAAATTTGCACCATCAAAAATAAGGGGAAAGATGATGGCAAGGGAATGAGCAGCAATGATTGTTACCTAAAAGAGATAAACCTTTTAGTTTTTTCTGAACTTTCAGTGGAGTTAGGTTTGTCTGCATTCAATCTTGTTATATCTTCTGCTAACTTAATACCCGCTGACTATCTAAACTGAGCTGCAGTGAAGTTCAGCATTCAGAACATTGCTGACTTAAGGAACATGCTTTTACTTTCAGGAATTACCGTATATTCATTATTGATTTATTTATTTCTCTGGTTGTTCTTTTTCTTTTTTTTTTTATATATATAAACGAATTATGCATGTAAGGGCACATGGTGATTTGTTGTGATGCACTTTAGTGAGCAAATGGATGCTGATTTCATGTTACCATCTATATTATGATATTAGTTTACTCGACTAAGTTAGCTTTGTTAAATTTTGTATTCATCTTCCTGGTGCTCTTGGCAATGTCACTGCAGGTGGAAGACATGCTCAAAAGAAGTTTTGCAGAATTTCATGCTCAGAAGAAACTTCCAGAGAAAGAACAACTTCTGATGCGAAAGCTTGCTCAACCTAGAAAAAATATTGAGTAAGCATAGAAGAACGTACTTTCATATAGCAGTTTGAATGATATAAACTAGTTAGCATGCTCCTTGAATAGCTCCCTGCTTTGAAGAGTTGAGCTTTGCTGATATTAAATGGTTTCTTGAGAATCATGAATGTTTCTAAGCTGCTTTCAGTTGGTGTGGTTATTCCTCAATGAAGAACTTGGGTCCTACTCTAAAACTCAGATTGTTATTTCCCTTAGACTTTTTCTTTTTATGTCACTAATATTCTTGGCCAATGTCATTGCATACATCAGTAATTTAGGGTACATTGGTTTTGTGTATTGCAATATAGCATTTCTTGGGAAGCTATTGCTGCAGCATCGAGACATGCCGAACTCATAGATTTTGAGTTCTGAGAGTCTTTTAACATATTCTCTAGCCTATCTATACATTTGAACTTTCAGCACTTTATCTAGTACTTTGCGTCTTACTCTTGTCTAACAGACCAACTAACCTCCAAGAAATACCCTATAGCCTTCCTATCTCTATTATCGAAGAAAGATATGGCTTACTTGGTTCAGTATATCCCTTGGTGTTTAGATGCCAAATTTTTAGTTTACTAAAGTTGCTGAGCAAAGAAATTTTTATCACCTAAAAGATCTGCATGGATGCAAAAGGATGAATAATCCAAGGTGAGCTAGTAAACTAATAAAGCTAACAACAACAAAAATGATGACAGACAACTTTAAGTAGTTTGTGGATTACTTTATGATTATATCAACACATGATGGATGATGATGCAGAGATAACACATGAAATAGAGGAGCCTGCTGATGCCTGTACAGTTACAGACTGACTCGCGACCTTATACATTTTAGGTTTAAGGAATAGTTACCATATAGTTGAGACTTTATGGGTTGTTTTATCGCCAAGAAGAAAGAATATCCATATGAAAGTCCATATCATCTGATATCGTTGACTGATCCTTGTGAGTTAATGATTGTTGGTGGGAGAAAACCCTGGTGCTGTCTCAAACTTTTTGTTTTGTTTTATGTGATCTCGTGTTAGTCTTTTGCCTCATATGTCATTCATTTGGAGGATGGAGTTATCTTGTTTTTGTTTCTTGGTCGAAACCTTATTGTTCATTGAAATTGATCTATTATCTTCTTTAGTTGATAATATGAGTAGAACGGAATTGCTACCCATGCAGTTTCAGGTGCATAATCTGCATTTAGTCAGAAACATGCATCATGTTGGGAAACCTATTAATGGTCCCATATCCATCAATCCATTGTAGTCCAGTGCGAAGCTATCTCTATACCTGCTGTCGATATTCTCATTTCTAAACATGCTAACTCCATATTTAAGAGCATCTGCTTGGTCTTTAAGTATGTGCTACTTGTTTCATTTTGTCTGGTTAAATCAAGATATCAAATTGGCCTTAGGTGTAGTGATATAAATTCTATCTATATTTTAGTTCATTATAGTTAGCATTCAGTAGATTTTGATCAAATTCATGCCTTGAAAAAATCAGCGTTGAAGTTCTCTGAGCATCTCTTGATATGTCAACTAATTATTGTCAGAGTAAATAATACTTACCTTGTTGTGCTTATAAAAGGTGTATACTCGGAAAAGGAGTTGCTAACCTTTGTTCATTCTAGACATGTAGCTTATTGTCTCCAATTTGACTTAAACTTCATGCAATGAACAAAAGTCATTATTTCTATGTATTAGATGAAGTTAGAGAATTGTTTTTAGCATTTAGAAGAGGAAATATATTTCTGAGATGAGGCGCTTTTTAAGATTCCTACATTTTTCAATGGCAGAAAGTTCGAGTTTCAAAGAAATTGTGTTTTAAGAACTATTTCAAACTGGTATGAGATCCATGTTTACTTTGAATGGTTTAAAAGTACTTATGCAATGCATTCATACTTTAGTGAAGTTGCAAATACTTTGAATTGAGATTAATTATATATTTTATTTGTCTTTCTATGCACTTGTCTATAAGACTACATTTTGCATATAGGATTAACAGATTTTGTCAACTGAATTGTTTCTCAAGTTTTGCTTCCTTTGCAATAGTTTCTCATTTGTAACTCCATAATATCTAAATCTCCAAATCAGCTTTGCAACTCTTACTAGATCATTACGAAATCCAAGTTGCTACTCTTGATATATTGTTTCATTCAGTTCATATGGTCCTTACCTCTGCCACCGGAACTCGTAAACATCTTTTTTATAATGAATGGCTAATGCCCCAAAATTCCAAGCTACCAGTGATGTTTGAGTTACTTTCAGGGAGTATGGTGATTTCTTTTTCACTGTGTATGTAGATGCATAAAGGGCGAACCAGAAATAGAGGATTATTACGAGATGTACTCAGAGGCTGAAAGGTATAGCAACAAGATCACAGAGGGAATCATGCTGTCCCCAGTTTCCCAACAATATCTGACACCGGGAAGGGTGGTTGTGGTGAAAGCACAACTGGTGAGTTTACATTAAGGACTATAATCTATAGATATGCATGCATGAAACACTATAATAAATGGGACTGTTTCATTTGGGAAGATGGACAATAAATGATGAATTTGAAATACTTAGGTTTCTGTTTGGACCTCAGACATTATTGAGGAAAGGGAAAATATTAAAAGAAAAGGGTAAGTTAATACTAGCAAATTCTTTGATAAAAAAATCTGATTAAATATTTATAAGTATTTTATTCTCATATATGACTGATACTCTTTTGTTGTCATTTTTTGAGATTATGAAGTCAATTCTTGTGGTTAAATGAAAGGATAGAAACTTTTAGATTCGTGGGATATTAAAGTCCTACATTATTCAAGGCCTTGTTCCGTTCAGTTGAGTAGACTAGATATCAATTCATCTTCATTACTTTTTTATTTCTGTCTACACTTTGCATAAAGTACGAGGACAAGAATGGATCTTCAATGTTTGTCTTTTTATGATTTGCAGGCCCAAGATCACTTACTAGGAGTCATTGTGAAATCGCCTTCAGCTAATTATAAGCAATACATAGTCTTGGTGCTGGCTCCTGAATTGCCTTCAATGTTGAAGACTTCATCCGATGGTAGAGAGAAAAACAGTGCTGATTTCCAAGTATTAGTACCAAAATCAAAACGTGGCTTGGAAGACGATTATTATTCTTCAGTCACATCCCGCAGAGGATCTGGTATTGTCAATATAAAATTACCTCACCGTGGTTCTGCTGCAGGAGTGAATTATGAGGTTAGAGGGGTTGAGAATAATGAGTTCTTATCGATATGTAACTGCAAAATAAGGATAGATCAAGTTCGGCTACTTGAAGATGTTAGTGCTGGTGCCTATTCAAATACAGTGCAGCAGTTGTTGACTCTGAAGTCTGATGGAAATAAGTATCCGCCAGCTCTGGATCCTGTGAAAGGTATGCAAAATACTACTTCGCATTTACGTCTATAATTGGTTTGTTTGGTGAGTTAATAAATGAATTCTTGGGCCACATGGCCAATGCGAAGACTCATTGTTCTCTTAACAGCATGTTAAAAGTCTCCAAATCCAGGAGTTAAATAGGGAAAATTATGAATTCTCGTGACAGCTAAAGAGTATAGCTATTGAGCTACTTAAATTGATGTCATCACTGATGACTCGTTTATTCTATGGGCTATGCTTGCATGTCAGTGAAGCTATCTCAAAGGGCTCGCGTGCTTGCATGTCAGCCAAGCTAGCTCAAAAGCCTGGCGAGCCCGGTTAAGTAAGGCTGCTAGTACTAGAGTCTTTTTTTTTTGAGCTCAGGTTAAGTTTTACCAACCTTGCTTTTTCAGGGCTGATCAAGCTCAAGCCTCTCTGTGATTGTCAATACCCCGAGCCAACATAGTTTTACTTAAGAATGGACGTGGGGCAGGTCTGGATTCTGGAGCGGGGTTGACAAACTTGAGATTTGCCCCGTTTACCTTGGTAGGATCTGGGACCGAACCCACATTTTCCTGCTCTGAAACATGAAATCAATGAATCTAACCAAAGAGGTCACTCCAACACGTGTATCAATTTGTCCATATTGCACTTCGGACTTGGTATTCTAATGGGTGACCTATTCTGATTTCACACTAACACCCAAATCTGACTCTAAAATAACCTGAAGCTAAGGCTCCCTGAACTAATTTACTATATTCTTCTGATTCTTTCTATGGAGAGTAGATGAGAGATATGAAGACTTGAAATGCCATAGGGGAAATGAAAGGTGATTAATGAATCTTGAAGCTGAACCTCTTGGTAAGATGAAAGACAAATTAAATGAAAATGAATGGAGAGAATGTTTAAGGATGTAGATATTGGTTCAATCTCTTGATGGTGTCCAAATGCAGTCATCCTATTAAACTATATTTATATCGTTGATTTCTCAATATATAATGAAGCATTTAGCATCTACTCTAATTAGAAATATTGTCTTTTGGGAGAAAACGAACACTTCATGCTTATTAGTTTCGTCTAGGTTTTCTAGCGATCAGGTTGATGACATACTTTAGGTGTCCAGTCAAATGAAGCCGGTCTTATGCTTTTTAGTTTCTAATATGGATTATTTACTGTTCTGTGATGGATAATTAGGTTAGACTTAATGGAGATCAGAGCCAAATGCTGCTATATATATCTCCTGTGATGAGCAAATCTAAAGATAAAGAATTTTGTATCAATACGATTTAGTACCCATTTTAGCTGCTCCGATTCAACTAGGCCAGCCAAATATCTTTTACCTCATTATATTCTTCTTCTTTGTTTTTGACTCTGAACTACCAAGCTAATATCCCGTCGAAGGACTGCTACTGTTCTACTTTTGTAACCCCCTCTTCTTGCAAGAGTCTTGGTTTCCTCTTCTGTAATGTCCCCACACCAAAGAGAACCTAAAAAATAAGCAGGTTCCTCTCTAGGTGGATCTGGTCGAATCAAACTCAACTGACCTACATGGAATGGGGGTGGGTTTGCATCAAGCTGGTCGCTTGAGTTATGGCTCCTCTCCTACCCACTTTTCTACAAGGTCTACTTTCATACTGGGCCGAGCCTTTAGGTTGGCCATCTTGTTCAGTCTCCTGGAACTAAACTCTAACTCCAGTTAAGAATTCGCCGGGGCCTTTAGGAATTACCATTTAATAACTCATAATCAGATTTTGGTAAATAACTATTTCCAACTTGACAATTTAAAACAGACTTTTCAACTAATCAATCTTTCTACATATTATTTAATGGGTCAAAAAGTGCAAAAGTTTATAAACCTGATCCGTTCAGCAACATTATTTTCAATTTGAATTGGTATTTTCTTCACCCCAATTATTGTGAAAAAACATCTATATTAATGAGTCTTTGGCAGTTTATTTGTGATAATATATGTATAGCCAAAAACGCACCACACCTAAAATCGGTCAAGTAATTGTTCAAGTTGACTCTGTGTTGTCACCTGTTCTTTTCTGGTTTCCTAAATGGTTTACTTGACAATAGAAATCCTTGGGCAGATTTGAAGCTGAGAGACATAAAGGTTGTTGAAGATTATTACAAATGGACTAACTTATTGCAGAAGATGGCACAAAGTAAGTGCCATGGTTGTGTCAAACTGGAGGAAAACATTATTTTAGCTCGGGAATTGAAACGACATAGGGAGGAAGTGAATGCTCTTAAATTTCAAATGTCAGATGAAGCACTTCAGCAGATGCCCGACTTCCAGGGTCGGGTAAGTGGGTTCATCTCTCCGTATCAATACTTTTCTGAGCAACTGATACACTAGTTTGGGTTGCTTACTTTAGTATTTATGTCAATCCTAATGATTTTATTTAACACACTAGTCCTGTCAATGTAGATTGATGTTTTGAAGGAAATTGGATGTATAGATTCTGATCTTGTAGTGCAAGTTAAAGGTCGTGTTGCCTGTGAAATGAATTCCGGGGAGGAGTTGATATGTACAGAGTGCTTATTTGAGAATCAACTGAATGATTTGGAACCAGAAGAAGCTGTGGCAATAATGTCCGCCTTTGTCTTTCAGCAGAAGAGCACTTCTGAACCTTCTCTTACACCAAAGCTCTCTCAAGCTAAAAAGAGGTATCCTAATTTTTCAACAGCTCACTTTTTGCATATACTCGCAAAGTGTTTCATGGATATTGTATGTCTGAAGTTTTCACAATAATCTTTGCTGACATTTTCATGACATGTGCTTTGTCAGTTTTGTCGTTTTTCTTTTTGTTTATTATACCTAGTATTATGATTTATATATTTTATTGCATTTCCTTACATTAGCTTTCTGTTATCTCAAACGATTTCCTTGACAAAACCTGAAGCTTGTTAAGGAATGCAACAATCTTGATAATACGATACCTGTTAAGGGGAAATAAAGAAACAGTTAATTTTTTTGTGTTTATTGTTCCTACTAATTGTTGCTTCAGTAGGTAAGATGCCTTGGTTTAAAATGCTAACAAACTTCATCAGCAATTTTCTGTAGGAATGTTGTTGAAACATTCCAAATAGTTCTTTACACCGTGTTAAGATCAAAGGTTTGAGTTGGAAAATGAAGCAGAGGAAGAAAGCATGGAAAAATAACACCTTGTTCTGGTACAAGGATTTGGTGTGGGAAAGAAAATGTATAGGAAAATAATTTTGGTTCTCTGGTTGGCATGGAAAGTTCTCTCAAAAACAAAATTTGAGGGAAAATTTTAAGTAATTGTGGAAATCTAATTTTCCTCACAAAAGGTGAGGAAAATGAGAAGTACCCACAGGAATGGGTATTTCGACATTGCCTTCCTCATAGTTGAAGTACTGTTTCTAGTTTAACTGTCTTGTCAGAAAAGCATTGAAATAGATATCGCAATGCATACCATAATCATGTTTGTATAAAACATAGCCATCACTTTTTCCTTTGCAACCAAACATATCTTATTAAAGTCCAAGGTCCAAACATAGTGTTAGTGTTCCAATCCAAAATTATTTTGGTCGTTGTTTGCTTTTGAAGGATATAATGTGATTGGATTGTTTCTGCTAAATTAGATTTGTTTAAACTCACTTCACCAAAGTTTTTGAAAAAATTTTACCTTTTTGCTGGTGTGTTGAGTTAGATTACTTATATCACAAACTTAATTGCTCTTATATTGGAAAATTACTATTACCTCAAGCTAAACTGTCCATGAAACCCACAAATTTTTCCAATGTAGAGAATTCATTTCTTCAACTTTTCATTATGAAAAGCCCATAGTTGATTTTTTACAAAATTACCTTTGACTTATTGGATTAAGGAATAATTTGTTTCCCATAGAAACTTTTTCTTTAGGTTGTCCTGATTGATTTGTATCAGAGATGGTTTTAATTCTAATAGATTTAAGTTTTTGGAAAAAAATAATTTCTTGAAACTTTAGAGATTTGAATTATTTTAAAGATGACTTTAATTTTTAAAATTGGATTATCAAAGTTCATAGATAATTTCTTGTAGAAGTTTTGTGTAATAAATGAGATTTTTAATTGTAAGTTGACATAATTTATTAATGTAAGTAGTTAAGGTAATTTCATCAAAATGTGGGGTAAAGTTTAACAGTTGGGGTTTTGAAACATAAAGTTTGTGGAATGGGTTCTTTGGATGCAAAATTTTATTTTTAAAGGTTTTTGTTTTGTAATTTTTTCTAATTTATTTCAAGGGATAAATAATTAATTAAATATGTGCCCTGTATTTTCAGATTGTACGATACGGCAATAAGACTTGGAGAGCTTCAGGCAAAATTCAAATTGCAGGTTGATCCTCAGGAATATGCCCAAGAGAATCTTAAGTTTGGTCTAGTTGAAGTTGTATATGAATGGGCAAAGGTATTCTTTCTTTTCCCTTTGCTTCCTCCCTTCCCTGGCTCCTAATCCCAACGTCTGGTTTCGCCTTTTGCATGTCATTTTAGTTTAGGTTGAATTTGTTTCAAAGACCACCCTGAAATGGAAGCTTGGGATGCTGTTGATGAATTGCACAAAAGTAGGAATATATTTCGGTATGAGTGCCAATAAGGCAAGGTCAAGCAGAAGTTCCGAAAAAAATTCAAGCTCATGCTTGACTTACAAATTCGATTTTTAGGTTCGGATTTTTATTGCCTTAAGTTTTTCTACCTGTTTCCCATTGGATGATTGAAGTTGTAGGTGCATTAGTTTCCCACTAATATATTTATGGTTACATATTTATTAGGCTATAAATGATATTTAAGTACATAATAATATGTGCTATATATATAATTGAAGAGGGGACAACGTGGGTATGTCTTTTCTTGTCTATTACTTTAACCTCTTCTTAAAATTTGACTATTGTAGAGTTGGTGTCCTTGCATTCCTTTTGAGCTGCATGTAAGCTTTATTTCTCTTTTCTCTGTTTCGCCTCTCACACATCTCCTATGTTGTATGGCCATGGCTGTGTGGATACTGATACAATATGAAATAGTACACGGATACAGAAAAATGAAAAATTATAAGATACGCCTTGGATATGTTAACTAAAACACATATAATTTTATTTAGATTAAAGAAAAAATAGTATAATAGTTACGGACTATGTGCATCTCATACTAGTAAAACAATATGTAATTAGAAATATATATGATATAAATTTTCAATAGTCAAATTCATGAAATGTTAATTAATTATATTCCTCTGTCACATAATTAACATTTTATTAATGTTAAGACGTCTAATACATGTGCCGATGAGGTTGAGTGTGAGTTTTTATTTGAAATATTCTTTTGTAAATATTTTGGATGTGTGTTGAAGTCTATCTGAGAGTAACTGGAAGTATCATATCCTACGAGAATCCAATAAAGTTGCATCTTTTTCGAAGTACGCAACATATTTTTTCTTCTTAACCTCCAAAATTTCCTTAGTATTCATTTTATAGTCAAATTTATGAAATGTTCTTATTTTTGTACTTATCATGATAACAATAAATACGTTAGATAATTAACAATATATCCCCTCTATCTTATTATATATATGTTCTGGGTCAAAATTAAAATGACAGAGATTGTGTATTTTTAAAGTTTTGCCTTAAAGTAGCAGTGGAATTATTGTTCATTGCTCAAAATTCATGAGTGCTTGAAACACCTCAACCTGAAGTTGAACTTTTTCCCACCAAGGTTGGCTCATCTTGCATCTCTTCTTGGAGTTTTGAGGTTTCTAATAAAAGATTGAAGGATAATTAGGATGTCCTAGGAGTTGGCTAAAGAATTGACTAGACCTAAATTCATCAAAGATACCAAAACATCCTTGCATGTTTTCTTCTGCTCTCACAACTTTCTCTTCCACTAGAATTTTGAATGGGACATTTTAATACCTGCAAATCAGAAGATTGGCCCAGCTGATCGAATTTTCTGAGACCAAAATATTCAGACTTGTAGTTCTAATTTTTTACGTCAGGATGTTTGGGAAGCTGTTGATGTAGACTTTAGCCGTTATGTTATGTATCTTCTCAATCGTCACCCCTTTCCCCTGCTGGACTTAGATACAAATAAATGTCGGAGTCAAGTTTCTCTCAGTATTATCAGGGCAAAAGGAGAAATTTGCAAGATAGACTATAAAACCTATACAAAACCTGAAGCCAGCAGCACAACCCAAAATCATCAAGCATGTCTAATCTCATGAACAATCAAGCCAAGGTTTAGGGTTCATAATGAATTTAACCCATTTGATTATGCAGATTCAGTAATGCTACTTGCTTTGTGAATTGACAGGGTACCCCATTTGCTGATATATGTGAACTTACCGATGTTCCTGAAGGCATGATTGTCAGGACGATAGTAAGGTTGGACGAAACATGCCGTGAATTCAGAAATGCAGCAGCAATCATGGGTAATTCTGCTCTTTACAAGAAAATGGAAACTGCTTCTAATGCAATAAAGAGGGATATTGTTTTTGCTGCGAGCTTGTACATTACGGGCGTTTAGTTCTATCCAAGTCCAAAGGCATTGGTTCATGCGAATTCTAATATTAGCTATTTGTTGTACACTATGAATGCTTTTGCTAAGTTCGTGCAAAGTGAGACTTCTTTTATCATGTGAAAAATATTTTTTAAGTTTGAGAGAACAGGGAAAGAAATATTAGCTCTTTGACGGAGATGTTCTAATTTTTGTGCTATTAAATTGGATTACTTTTCTGGAGAAAGGCATTGCAGCAGTATATACTGAAATCTCGCTTCTTTGAGTCTCTTCAATTGAATTCATTCGTAACTATCAGTGATGCGATGGTTTTTAGAAGCTGTATACTCGGTTGGTCAAGCAAAGACTATGCAAGAGGTTGCTCTCAGAAAACAAAAGATGATAGCTAGATGATGGTTTGGGTTTCCAATTGCGTGCACGTCGAACGAGTAAATATCAATTGGAGGGATGCAACCTCCATCTTTTTCCATCAAGAAACTCCTTGATCGATGATTTCTGCCCTGGATGTGCTGGGTGTCCGTGAAATGGTTGCATTCGCTCATTCTCACTCATCAAACGGCTTTTCCGTTGTAAGTTTCATAAGGGGAAAATCGTCTCTGGTACCGATATTCCCGCATCGATGGGATCATGTTATTAGTTAATCTTGGTATTGGTATGCATAACTATTCAGAAAGAACTGTTTTATCTGTGATTACTGCAAACTTAAGGAAGAACTAGTCTAAAACGGATGGAAAGTACATGCTACAAGCCTACAGTATGATGGTAATCTTGGAGAAGTCTCGTCTCATTCTTTTTCGTATACTCTGTCCTTTCAACTTCACTATTGGTTTGTCATAGACCGTGGGATTTGGAGTGTAGCATTCTAACTACTTTCTCAACAATTGAAACATGGAAAACGATCAAGCATCAGAATTGCGCCAACCATCGCGATTTGATCTTGTGCCTAATACTAATAATCTGGTCAATTTCTCATAGTATATGCCAAATGTTGTACTGATTTTTTGAGTTAAGGTCTTTTAGAGTGAATTTAGGAAATTGCTGACCACAATGAGCAAGTTACTTCTTGAATTGTCTTAGTTGTAAAGCCTGCAAAATAAACCACTATCACAACTATATCAGGATAGTATTGATTACAGCCCGTCAATGCTTAAGTTAGATAGACCATAAGAAAAAAATAAGTAAATGTCGTAACGATGCTACAGTAACATAAGTTGTGGATGGAGGATGACTATTTATAAATTTCTTTCATTTGTATAAGTTTATGTAAACCACATACATCAAAATGATTGGATGATTATCATGAGTTAATACATATTAGGTTTTAGTATGTACCCAGGGTCGGGTCATAAAGAACCTAAATTTACAAAATGAATTTAAAGCTTGTTTGAAAATCATAGATATGCTGTGCAGAGATCTTGATACGACTTTCATAAAATGTACCCCCACATTAGATGCAATGTCAATTTTTGATATGATTTTTGGATCAACTCGTACAATCTTGTTGATATGATAAATAATTTAGATTATTAAACTATTAATTAAAAAAATAGCCTTCTGTATAGATCATAATACATGTTGGAATATAAAAAATTTAGAAGCCCGATGACCGAAAATCATTGTTAAAAGCATAAAAAAATATACCAATTCGATGTAGAACTCATCTACTACCATTAGAATTTTGTCAAGATCATCCGAAAGCCCATTCTGGAGACGTTTGTCGGATGATCTTGACAAAATTCTAATGGGTTATACTCAATTTTGGAAGTAAATGAAAAATGCATGCAAATTTTGGCAAAACTAGAGGCGGCTAGTAATGTATATAGTTCCTTTAATGTCATATTACAACTTCTCTACTCCACCTACTAATAAACTGTGAAATTAGTGCTCATCACTTGTACAACTTCTCTACTCCACCTACTAATGAAAAATGAACACCTACCATCTTCGCACCATATATATATATATATATATATATATATATATATATATAGGCAGACATTCGGATCGGGTTGTTCATGTTTTGATCCGATTCAAGTGGGTTCCGGTAGATTGGGTTGGATAATTTTTATAATTTTTGGATTACCTCAATTTGCTTTTGAATAAATTAGGTAAGTAGTCAGGTTAAAAAAATATTTGATCAGGTCAATCAAGTACCCGATATTTAATTAAAGAATAATAAAAAGACAAAATTAAAAATTAAAAAATAGAATTATTTGTTGTTACTAGTAAAATAGTAAAGTTAAAAGGAGAATAATATTTGAGTTGGTTGATCTACTTATCCAGTTATTGATATTAGGAATTAGCTTATCTGTCTATCAATTTTGAATTAGCTGTGATGTTATGGTGTCTTTTAACATTAATAAATTGATATCATAGTTAATATTAATTTTTTGTATAATATTTTAAATAAAGTCATATTATGCATACAAACTACAATTATAAGTATAAAATTATAAAAAATAAACAAATAGATATTTGATGCCCCTATTTTTCTTCACTTTTAAGCTAACAAAAATAAAAAAAAATAAATTTGGGTATCCGATTTCAGGTACCCGACTTTAGCGGGTACTCAATTTTACTTGATTTGTGTCGAGTATCATAATATACTGTCCGACAAAATCGCATACCCTACCCAAAAAATCTGAAATTCGAAATACATGACCTGCGTCCACCCCTATATATATATACATATATGTCCTAGTTGGTTGAACAATTTTGACAATCTTGATCTAGAGTACTCCTAAGAGCAAACGGAAATTAGAACTGATTCAAAATCACATTTGAAGATCAATAAGGGAGCAGTGGTTAGAACACTTTGGAGACTAATTATGCAAACAATAGGCCAATAGAGACCTAATGCTCAACTGGCAAACCAGCTAAAGAGGATCAAGAAAACAAACTATTAGTTTAAGGTTAAATATTTGGGGCTATGATTTTACAATGTCAATATGCACAACCCATACCAGTTTCTAGTGCTGCCGGGGGACCTTCCTTCTTTCAAAATCAATATATTACTATACAAAAATGGATGCTGAATTTCAGGCTATTGAGTTCCAAAATCTCTATAATGGTTATATGAATCCAATAATTGGAACTTAAATCAGAAGTTGGTCCGACTTATTGCTCTTTCATTGTGCCTATTTCGCTTTAGGGGGTTGGTTCACAGGTACAACAGATCCAAGATGCACTCCTATGAGTAAAAGAAGTTCGAATCGCTGTTGGTTGTGCTTGAGGCCAAGAACAGCGAGTTCAAGCTCGAGAATCCCCTCACTTCTTCCGCTCTGCTCGGAAGAGTAATTAGGACCAATTTAGTCACGTTTTAATGTTCCATAAATTGAACATGAATTGGTTATTCCTAAATGGGTCATGAAGGGTGTAACCAACATACCCTGTCTCTGCATTCCATCAAGAATCATATCACATTACATCTGGGTATGCATATTTCTGGGCTTTCACAGTTTTGACATAGAAAAAACCACTTTGTATCATTATATTGAATTTAGAATGAAAAAGGAATTGGAAGAGACAATTTTTTGAGGACCTTATACTCATTATGCCTAACACTAAATGTAATTTCGGAGATTTAAGGATTGGACTTTCTGCACTAGATTAACTAGAATAATTGAAGTCTCGTTTGTATTAGGGTGGGTTCTTTATTGAAGTCAAAACCTTGAAAACCTCCCCCTTATTTACCAGGAAAAATTTTAATCAACACCCGATTCATTTAAATTTGAACAAATTATATGACAAGTACAATATACTTGTCTTGTGATTGGTGCACAGTTCATCAGAAAAAGGGACAAATTACATATATAGAAAGTGTAATACACTTGCTTTGTGATCGACCAAATCTGATTCTATTGAGAATTTTTCATTTATTAGTATAGGATATTGAAACAAGTGATCTTTGAGCTAAATTGGAGTTTTATCACAATTGTGGTTTCATTGGTTAGAAAAAAATAAACCTCTCCACCAATTGTGGTTTCTTGGGTATTTTATTTTGTTGGAAAGTGTAATTTATAATTATCAAAGTATTATGCATGTATTTGACTTATCAAAGTTATCAAGTTAAAAATTTTATTTATAGGAATAGATATTTTATCCATAAGAAAGTGTTAGTCAAATATTTATTCATAGGAATATGTTACTAATTTAATGTTTGCTCTCCTATATAAAGGTTTGTAATTTTGGAGTTGTGGCAATAGATGAATGAATGAAAAATACTTGTAGTGCAAAAATCTCTCGAATATATCAATGATTTTTCCTTTTCAAAATCTTCCTCCAAATTCCTAACATATTTGTGGTACCAGAGTCATCTTTGGTTCTGATTACTCTATTTTATCTCTATGACATCATCAAACAACCGAGAGCTTGCATTAACATATTCCCAACAAGGAATTCCCATCTTTGTTGGCTAAGATTACGAATTATGGAGTGTTCTAATGAAGACTCAGTTCATCTCACATGAACTTTTAGGACATTATTGAAGAGGGTTTTTTACTTCTCATACTTTGGTGAAAGTAGTCGCATTAACAAATGCATAGGAAAAAAATAGCATAAAAAGAACAAGACAAAGGATGCAAAAACCTTGTCTTTTATGAACCAAGGAGTGAGTCAATCAATTCTTCCGCGTATTATTAGTGCCAAGACCGCAAAGAGGCATGACAAATTTTGAAAAATCAATTTGGAGGACATGAGAAAGCGATCATGATCAAGCTAGAAAACTTACAACGAAATTTTGACAATCTATCCATGAAAGACTCGGACAATGTGCAAGAATTTCTTTCTAGAGTTTCCTCCTTGGTAAATCAAATAAGAGGCCAATGAGACATTTTAGAAGAGAAGAAAATTGTTGAGAAAGTTCTACGATGCTTATCGGTGAAATTCGAGCATATCGTTGCAACAATCGAAGAATATAAAGATTTATTATTATTGACTTTTTACAAACTCATATGTTCCCTTGAAACTCATGAAAAAAGGATGAGCAGATTTACAACTCAAGACTTGGAGCAAGCTTTTCAAGGAAAAGTAAATATTTCAAAAAAATAGGAAAAATAGGGCAATGACTTGCAGGATGAACAAAATATGTATGCACAAGATTCATTGATGAACCAAACAAATTGCATTTTCCAGCTGCTTAGAGAATTTTCCATTACCTTCAAGGTACGAGGAAGCTTGGTATTAAATATTTCAAAGAGAAAGAAAATAAGATTATTGGATATACAGCTAGTGATTGGGCTGGATCCATAGATGATCTGAAAGGTGCGTGCAGTTACGTGTTTTGCTTGGGAACGAAAATAATTTCATGGGTATCTAAAAACAAAAATTAATAGTACTCTCATCAGTAGAAGCAGAATACATTGCCGCGACTGACGTAGCTTGTGGAACAATTTGATTAAGAAGAATTTTACGTGATATGGAGCAAAAAGGGGAAGCTCCTAAAATTTTGTGGGATAATATGTTTACTATTGTGATGAGGAAGAATTCTATTTATCATGCACGGTCAAAGCACATTGAACCTCATCTACACAAATGAGCAGTTATCTGATAGTTTCACTAAAGTTGTAAGTTCGGAAAAGATTGAGCAGTTTCGAAATCGGGTTGGAATTATAAATTAAGAGGGGGTGTTGGAAAGTATAATTAGCAATTCTCAAAGTACTATGCATGTATTTGACTCCTCAAAATTATCAAGTTAAAAAATTTATCCATAAGAAATTAATATTTTATCATAGGAAAGTGTTAGTCAAATATTTATCCATATGAATATGTTACAAATTTAATGTTTGCTCTTCTATGTAAAGGCTTGTAATCTTGAAGTTGTGGCAATAAATGAGTGAATGAAAATACTTGTAGTACAAAAATCTCTCCAATACGTCAATATTTTTTTTTCTTCTCAAAATCTTCCTCAAATTCCTAACATCTTTCAGTCTCGTCTATGGCACCATATGTTTGAATCTGACCCAAAATTTCTACAATGATCATAATATTTGTTGAAACTTATATAACTTTATTTCATTTTTTGTCAAAAAATTACAGTTAGGATTGCCGTAAACCACGAGACCAAGAAGGTATTCAACAAAGAGGAAGCTACATGGCTTTAATGTGCCATGAACAGAGCTCGAAAAGACCAAAAGAAGCTAGAGCGACTGACTAACGGACGAGATTTGGGTGGCATTGCTCCTAATTCCGACCATCTTAAAGAACAAAGCGAACCGTGTAGCCTATACATAGTCCGCTAGGACTGTATACCGATGTAGGTTGTTCTCCAACAGCCAGCACAAGAGGAAGTTGATAAGTTTTAACACTTTAATTAATTCTAATTTGATTTAAGTAAACAATTAATGCTTATATATATGATTTATTTTTTATTTTATAATATTTGGATAAAAGAAACAGCTAGGCAAGCCACTGAAGTTGATATAAGATTTTCTCCAACTGCTGGATATATAGGCTTAGAGGCCTATTCCCTTTTCACTAGTGTGCCAAATGCCTCAATTGCACCACCTCCATCAGAAAGTCAAGCCATATAAGAGATGCAACACGAGCTCTAAGACCACCAACAAATGGTGGGGTTGATGATGCTGCAGTACCTTGGGATCCAATGGCTACACACTACACTACCTAGTGCCCACACTCCACTCACCTCAACTCTCAACCTGCACGCAACCTAGCAGAAGACCCTTGCAAAATAGTTTTTCTTTTTTGTTGGAAAACACAGACATTGCATGGATGTGACATCAGTTGCAAATTCTTGCGATCGATGGATGGCCTTTTCCCTTGCAATTATTCTTACTACGAGGTATATTGTGAATATTCTTTCCAACTCGTCCTTACATGCATTATGAATTACACTTTGCGACAGATTTCTTGGATTTCCTGTTACAATACAGAATTTTCTAACAAGTACAAATATATACAGAATACCACTTATATAATTAATTAATCTTCACGAAAGGTAATAGACAAGAGTTGATTAACCTTCTAAATTCTTTATAAGTTCTACGATGATCTGAACTTAATCATATTCAATAAGACAAACTGCACTCTATAGTCTGTTATGTGAATGCATTAATTTCTTTGTTCGTGCATGAAGGATGAAGGCTAGCACTGTCCCTAATACACATAGAGAACCCCATATGATAAATGTGGTCTGGTAGCATTTTTGACCAATGCAATCCCCTTCTCCAGAGGCATTCCTCTCTCTGTTGTAGAGCAGTGCAGCAAAGTCCCCAAACAAGAAAGACCCTATAGGTATATTAGAAACCAAGATATTATGATTCACGCCGAAGTTCTTGGCTCCAAAGAGTTGGGTGGTTGTCGAGACCGAGATCGAGGTGATTGCACCAGTGCATATGCCTATAATGGCTGTGCTGGCGTAGAGTGAAACGTCGTGCATGTTGAGTAGGAAGAAGAATGCTCCACACATTGGGGCCATCACGGCTCCCATGGCTCCAGCTCTTGAAACCACGTGTTTGCTTCTGAATCAATTGATGGCGATACGTTAGAAATATTAAGTATTGTGTGTGTTTATGTAATCTTGCTTGGCTGTGAGCGAAAGCCACATACATAGAGAAAGAGTACTTGTAGTTGTAAATTGTAAGGAGAGAGAGAGAGAGAGAGAGAGAGAGAGAGAGAGAAACATACTTTGGGAAAAAATAGTCAAGAAGAGATGGCAGGAGACGGCCGAAGAAACTGAAAGCAGAAGACAAGGACACGAGTGAAGAAGTCCCAGAGCAGCCTCGTGATTCAGCAATTTGTCCTAAGTTGTTTAGGTACACCAAGCCAAGTGTAGCACCGAATAAATAAACAAAGAAGTAGAGCCAGAACTCCACTCTTCTCACCATCAGCTTTGCCCCAATCTCCTCCACCACTCCAATTTCAACAACATCCCTCTGAATATCTGAAGATTTCTCCCCATTCTCAATTGATGCAAGACCCTCATCATGTACAACAATCAAGCACTTCTGCTGTAGCTTTTCTCTGATTCTTTCCACCAGTGGAACAACCAGCGGCAAGAACAGAACCGCAATCATGCCCACAAGAACCACATACTGAGGCATAAACCTCGAACCCACCGACCCCAAACTGGTGACCACAGCAAACAGTCCGGAGACAATTGTGATCACAAACATGGTAGAGAACCCTCTTGTAAGTTTCCTTGATTTCCCCCCATCGACACTCCTTGCTAACGGGGCCGCCACAGTGCAAACTATTAGCGGTGACACGGAATTCAAAAGGAGAAACACTTTGGCCCTCTCAGCGCCTGAAGGTGGAGCCACAACGTCCACTATATTGGTGTAGAGCTTTGCGCTCAATCCCACGTAGCTGGTCGACAAACTGACAGCAATCTGGCGATCAAGGGGGAAGTTACGTATGGCGATAATGTAGCAGACTGTGTTAATCCAGCAAATGCTGTTTCCTGCCAAAACAGTTAGTAAAAAAATGTGCCAATAGGATAAAGAGGAGACTCGGCCTGCAAGGAAGAGGAACTGGATTCCGTAGCCAACGAGACCGAGGATGGAACCGATGAGCAGGACTAGCCAGAGTGGGAAATGGGCTGCTGCAATCCCAGAAATCCAGCCAAGAAGCTTGCCGGCATCGGAAGCAGAAGCAAGATTGTTGAGTTGTAGCTGTGATATGGAGAGGATTCGCTTGAGCTCGGTTGAGTAAGCAGGGAAATTTGAATTGGTACCGTTGATAGATTGCAGCCACATTGTGGCAACAAGACTCAGCCATTGGAGGGCCATTGACGAGAAAGAGAGTGGTGTGTACCGCTGGTGGCTGCAATTTTAGGTGAATGTTGTCTGGACTGAGTGCATGGAATTCTGAGGAATAACGTTTGGGGGATGCTTTCTTCTTTTATTGGAAGGGGCGGCGTGGGGGGCGGAGCATGAATTGGACTTTCTATTTTAATTTTTTTTATTATATATATAGTTTTATTTTATTTGCTATAATGTATGTTATGTATAGTTATGATTTATTTTATTTAAGGAAAAAATATTATATATATGGTATGTATGTATTTAATGGAACAGAATGATGTATTAAAATTTATAAGTATAGAAAATTTAATTCAAGACGGGGGAGAGAGGCGTGTGATATATAGGAGAATGAATATGGAAACAAATCAGGATTGTTATCAATGGTTTAAAATAAATGAGGGAACTTATTATTCAAAATTATTTTTTTCTCATAATTTTTGTTTTTGAAATAGTTAAATTAACATGGTTGAAGTCAAAAGTTATAAGCAACTTTCCATCAAATTTTGGCAGTTTATTAATTAAATTATTATATTAAAAAAATTTTGTTTCTCACTTTTGTTTCAAACTCCCAACATTAGTCGTGTATGCAACATTAATCATGTATGTCATCCACGACACCACTTTTGTATTTTATTTTTTTTCGTTTAGTTTATTTTACATAAATTAATTATATTCAATTAATTTTTAACAACATAATAAAATTGAAAAAATCATAATGTTAAAATTGTATGATTATAATTACAATCAATGTGTTAAAACATATTACAGAAAAAATACAAGTGTAAAAAATGTCCACCCGTTCCATAATTGCATTTGTATCGTTGATGCCGAGGTCTTCTTATTTTCTCGCCCACATTTTATATTGGCTCATTTTGTGCCTCATTATTGTCACCACTGGGATTAATGTCCAACCGACTTGATATTGTTGCAGAACTATACTCCACATTATTATGATATGCACTAAATGATGGAAATGGAATTGGTAAAATGTTGTATCCTAGTGCATATGGTCGATTAATGCCAAGGCCAATGTCAAGATGTACGTGTGAAGCATAATCTTTTGCATGGGTTGGCATATATGGAGCCGATTGAAATCAATCATCTTGTGGCGGTTGAGGCATGTAATAATTTTGAGGCGGTTGGAGCACGTAGCAATCTTGAGCTGTATACACTGTAGAAGGACCAGCTATATCCACTCTAATATCATGACGTTCAACTGAACCAATAGACATTCGGCTAGAAATTCTTTTCTGCTTGTGGGATGTGTTGGGAGCATCATCGGATGGCGTAGGAATTTGTTGTGGCTGATGGGTTAGGGCTTTCTTGATAATATGTAACTTGTGTTTGAATTTGTCCACCAATTGGCTATACCCTTCAATACTTAGTGGTCTACATTAAAACAAAATTTCAAGGGCATTTATCTCTTCTGCCTGAAGAATGTAGAAAAATAATTAATGTTGTGTTGTAAAAAAATATTTAAAATAAAGTATATTATATTATATATGTATCACACCTTGCAACACAGGTGCGTCTCCTGGTTGGTACCCGCTTTCCACATGTCTATCAGTAGATGACGACACGAAATTTCATGTTATGTTATAGTACCATTACCAATACCCTCGTTCTGTATCTCTTTTATTGAAAATGGGTGGCCTTTGTACAATTGTATTGTATCATCTTTGACATCTAGTGATATATTGTATGTACTGTAGGTTCAATCTGTGCCCATATGATTTTTACGAGAGATCTAATATAGATATTTTCCAATGTTGAAGAGAAATACAACCTCAACAGAAAAAAGACAGACCAACAAAAAACAAGTGCACCACAAATACTTTTTCTTATTTTGTTTTTCTTCTTTTATTTTACTTTTAACTATTAGAGCAGCAAAAATAAACAAAAAAAAAAGATACCGATTGGAAAATCATAGGGCACCACATCCCTCCATCTCCAGTGTTAGTATCAACACATTACTAACACCACATGTGATTACCAACTATGTGACCAAGTAATAGACCACCAAACTACACCACATGGATAAAAAAACAACGTAGCACAAGCATCCTTCGTACTATGATGACATCATTCCGAATGTTGGAGCACATCCCCCCTCCAAAAAAAAAAAGAAAAAGAAAAAAAGAAAGTCATTTTAGTACAATAAAAATCAAACGGCAAAACAACCACGTATCACACAAACGAACTACAAAACTATAAAGCATTAGATCAAAATTGACACTATTCCTTGAATCGGCCTCGATGTTCATAGTTAGCACTAAAATAAGAGCAAAATAGATACTATACAAATCAAACATGAAAAAAAGACCACAATTCGTGTGAGTGAAGAACACAACATCACCGAGGAGGATTAAATACTTCTTTTTCAAAATAGTACGAATTTCTTTTTGACCTTTTCTTATGTATATTTCAATTTTCACGGGTAGCTTCGATTTAACGCTATTTTACTATTTTCATGATTTACGAGGGCCATTAAATAATATTTACTCTTACCAAATAATATATATAGTCAATGCATAATATCACTTATTATCATTGATAAAAGATATGCTATTTGGATGTGGCACATTTCCTTGCGGAGTGAACAACTTCCCGTGTTATTTTCACTATTACAGCCCTATTTTTTTGACTCCTTTTTGTATATAATTAATAATGTACATAACAATGTATGCAATAGAAGTGCCTCCTAGAGATCGACGTACCCGACTTTTTCATTAAGTACTAGGAGACATGTACATGTGATTCTTTTTTTTTTTTTTGTTAAAAAAAAAAACACTATTTAATTTATCAATTATATCTGAATTATTATTACAAAATTATGTGTACGGATGAACTGCATTATAAATCCAAAGGAATTAATATTTTAGAGGAATTTTTTAACTCACTGCATTCGCATAATTTTAGAATTTTGAAATTTATAACTTTTTTTTGTTTCGATAAAGGTAATTTTTATTAAGTAAAAAAAATATAATAGTACAATACAATTTGCTTAATCTAAGCGGTTTCTCAACAGGCCAGCGCACAAGTGCTAATAGCAATAGGTAATTCTACACTAAGAATCCTCTGCTGCACATCTCAAACCATCAGCGCACCCACTGTGCGTGTATCTCTATATACTCTATCAAATCGCCTAATGTTGCGCTCACGCCAGATATAGCACACACATGAGGCCAAAAGAGCTTGGGCTACTGACTTCTTATGGACTGCTCGAAGATGGAGAGGCAAATAAGTTCCAAGTCTTAATTTAGCTAAATTTATGACAGAAATATCAGTCTATGCTTCTTAAGAGTTAACGGTGTTTGTATCACGCTCGTTGTGTTTCCGGTAAAAGTTTAACGAACTAAGACTTGAGATTAAAATTGTAAATTGTTTAAAAGGTTATAAAATACAATATCTTGAGCTAAAAAAATAATGGAATCAAAATCATAAAAAAAGGGATAGTTACACTCCTCTCCTCTAAGGTTTGGTGTAATTATACTTAGATCCCCTATGGTTTGGAAAATTATATTTAGCATCCTGAGGTTTGTTTACGTCTAACAAATAAGTTTATTCATTAGTCAAAATTCATCAAATTTGCTGATATTAACAAAAAAATCGGCAGAAAAATTGTGTTTAACTCAAATTGACTTATTGCTTATTTATTGCATATTAGATAAGTCCTTTTATGACCAAATTACTCTCATACGTCTACGCGGGTTAATACATATGAGGAAATATATCTTTATCATTATAAGGATAGTTTAGACGAAAAAGTTTGTTTGATCTGCAATAAGTTAGTAATAAGTCAATCAAGGGTAAATATCAATTTTGATTAAGTTTTTTATTAATATCAACAATTTCAGTGAATTTTGACTAACGAAAAAACTTATTTGTTAGATAGAAGCATATTTTAAAGATACTAGATATAATTCCCAAACCACAGAGAATTTAAGTGTAATTACACCGTACCTAAAACAAAGAGAGTGTAATTATCTCAAAAAAAAAAAAATATTATGGAACATAAAATGAAATTTTCCGTAATCTAGATGTTCTCACTTTTCATTTTCTTCAATGACAAATTAATTATATATGACTCAAAGGCTATGTAGGCTGAATTCCCAAACTTTTTGTCCTCTTGCGATCCTAATTAATAGGAATTATGGCATGTGTTGTAATATCTTATCTTATATTATATTAAAAAAAAAGTATATTTTGTATTAATTAAAAAGAGGAAGTTAGAATAATTATTTTGGGTCATATTATTTAAGACTGAAGTTTGATAAGTTCGAGATCATGAGTTCGAGTCACATCAAGTGTGTGAGTATTGATCTCACTTAGTGTAAGTTTATCAAAATAGATTTTTGTCTTATTTAATATGAATTTATCGCAACAGATATTATGGAAATTATGTTATTTGTATGTATAATTATATCTCAAAATAACTTCACATATAAAATATCATTACATATTTTATCATAATTATACATAGTAAGAAAATAAACAAAATAAACTTAACAAATTAGAAAGCTGCACTGGTGGAGAGTCACTATACTTGTCGCTGTCCTAAAGCAATGATTGTCTTCTTACGTACAGATTTTAACAGTTGACCATGACTCCAAAATAGAACCACATTAGCTCTCAACAATGTCACATCTCATGTGCACGACCACGGTTGCGGTCTTTTTTCTTACTCCTCCAAATTGTATTTGCTTATCTATCTCTCGTTCTTTGATCATATAATTTAATTTCTTGTTTCCTCTCCAACTTTTCTCCTTCAAAAGAAAAAAAATCTTTAAAAACTATGTATTTTAAATAATTATTTCAAATGAAAATAGTTAAGTAATAGAAAAGCATTTATCACATAAAATAAATAATATTTTTAATTTAGTATACAATAAATTCAAGCACATACATCATATTTGCCACTACTATTAGTTAAAGAAAAGGGATAATCACAATCCCTTCTCCTAAGATTTAGTATAATTATACGTAAACTCCATATGATTTGAAAAATCGCATTTAATACTTCTGAGGATTACTTTTACCTAATAAATAAGTCCATCCGTTAGTCAAAATATATCGAATTAGCTAATTTACCAAAAAAATATCAGATAAAAATCTATATTTACCTTCGGCCGATTTATTACTAATTTATTACAAGTCAAATAAATCTTTTATAATCAATTACCTTTATACATCTTCACACGTTAATGCATTTGAGGGGGTATATTTCATCATTAATTATAAGAGTAGTTTAGTCAGAAAAAATTTATTCGACCTGCAACAAATCAATAATAAGTCAGTCGAATGTCAATATTAATTTTCATTCAATTTTTTGTTGCTACCCACAAATTTAGTAAATTTTGAATAACAGAGGAACCTATTTGTTAGACGAAAGCAAACTTCAGAGATACTAGATGTGATTTTTCAAACCACAAAAAGTTTACGTGAATTACATCAAAGTTTAAGAGAAAAGAGTGAAATTATCCCGAAAAAAAGTTTAGGTCGGCTGAGTTAATTAATTCGGGAAGACAACAAAAATATTTTTCCTCGTGTTTTGTTTCGTTCGTGAAGTTATATATGCATGCATGGTAGAAACTAGAAAATATAATATTATGAATAGATCAAACCACCTTTTCATACGAGATCGAAAGTAAAATTAATAAATCATGTGGGTTAAAATATTAATATAATTAATCAACTTATAAGTACGATGAAAAGATTATATTTTTCAAGAATTTATACACAACGTACTTATATACCATCTTTCGATGTGTATTTGCATTGGGCAAGAAATATTGCAGAAGCTTCTGGGTACGAGGATTGAGACCACGTCGTGCATGTACCTGCGTCAAATTATCTATGCCAAGCTAGCTTCGGTTAGACGAAATGATAAAGCGAAAAGTGGCAATAGCTAGGAAAATTGTTATATATGAATAATTAATGTGTACTAATGGGGTGTTTTTGTAATAATTTATGTTTTTGCGGTGAGAATTAATGGTAGAAAAAATTATAAGATTAATTGTATCGAGTCAACGAGGTTTGGTTCAGTTATCACCTTTAACATCCCATGATTTTAAAGGTTATGGAGTCAAATCCCGTTATATGCTAGAGATGGTATTTTACTATATAATTTTGATTAAATATTGATATTTGATCGGAGTAATTGATTATTTTAATTAATAATAGTTTATCGTTTTAAATAAAAATCAATTTAGTGAAACTTGGAATTATTTGAAAAGAAAACTGAATAGTGAAAAGTGGAAAGTGGAAAGATGTTGAAATTGAGCATAATGTTTGGTTTCATAGTTCAAAACATGGACAATGTTTGTCTTGATTTGTTTTGGAAGTTTTTGTAGTGTTTTGAGATGTTGTGGAACAGTACCTTATTAGTGTTTTGTCAAAATAAATCTACACTAATTATAAGCCCTACAACTAAAAAAATTATATACATACTCATACATATATATAAATATATATAAAAGAGACATGATTTGACAATGAACAGTAGTTTCCGTCTCCTACTAAAAAATATCAAACATACCATACTTATTTTATATTATCTCCAAAAATAAATCTAAACATACACATTATCTCTAATACATACTTATTTATCTTTATTTTTCTCTCTATATCTCCACAAAACACATCAAAACAAGTTAAAAATGAAATCAAACATAGTGGAGATGTTCGGAAAATATTTAATATTTATAATGTTCCTAATAAGTTGAAAAATTAGTACGAAACTATGTACTTTTAATTTAAATCAATTTAGTTTAAACTATTTAAGAGCAAAAGTTGTAAATTAAAAATATTTTTTTCAATTTTCAATAAAATATGATAATACTTATTTTCAATTGTTCCAAATACCCTTACATAATAATAACTTTTTTGTTTTGTTGAAACAAGCTCTCACGAGTTTAGTAATAATGGAAATTAGTATTTGTTTATCACTATCACGGGTGACAAATAATTACATTGCATAATGTGCCTAAGTTAGTAAAATTTAAATTAATCAAAATCTGATAATACCAAAAACAACATTATATTTTAGAGCAATATTTTTATAGTTCATGCTCTAAAAAATAAGCTTGCCCAAAGAGATCCAAAAGTCCGTGAAATAGAAAAATTATGGAACGGCCCATGTAGCCTATCCACGTGTGGACAACTCAAAAGAAGCAACATAGCCCAACTCAGACAAGGGCCCAGGCATAAACCGGTGGGACCAAGCCTAGCTTCGCACAAGCTACTCAGACTTGCCTCACACACTTGCACTTGTGTATGAATTTAGAAAGTCGGGATGAGAATCACTCACAATGCATTCAAGGCAGAATGTTGTGGTATGGCATTACGAGAAGAGTGGGAAATTCCTAGTCCGCAGTGCGTGCAAGCTCTCGTGTGCTTGACCGGCACTACCAGGGGATGGTCCTGCCTGCACTAATTCGTTGCCAACCCGTTTTCTAATCTGCTGCGTAGAGGGGGCTCGATTGGCACTCGATTTCCAACAACACCGTAAGCCCAGTGGACTGGATTAAGGGTGTTTCACATAACTTGGACAATCATGGCTATGAATTCTTTTTACTCACCCACTTCACCTCATGCTTCAAAGTTGCAGTATTGGTGATAATATCGACGGGCATTGTTCCACCTCACGACGTATTGGGATATTATGAAACAAATATGTTATAGACTTAATTTTTTTTACAAAAATTAGTAAAATTATAAAAACTATTTAATATTAACAAAAACTTTTATGGTATCAAGTATTGTTAAATTAATCATACAAGTGCTTAAGAAATTGATACTTATATAAAACTAAAATATAAGCACACGAAACACACTGTGCGTCAGGGTTCTCTTGACTATATTTATTTCTCAAATTAACGATAGTTTAGAAAGTTCTGTCAAGGTTATCTAGGAGTGTAGGTCCGATAATAATGATAAGAGGCTCTTTAGGATGTTTAGTAAGTTCATATAATTCCTCACCGTCGTCAAGCTTGATGCCATCGATCAATTTCATATTAAATCCATACAAAATATTAGCCAAAACGAACAATCTTAAGTAGACACAAACATTCTCAGATTTGTGTCAACTATATGAGTTCCAATAGAAAACTAAAATTCATGTTTTCAACACTTTAAATGACCAAAATAAACCACAAAACTAGTTATGCCTAATTCAATTTCAAACTGTTTTAAATAGAATTTCAAAGTATTTTGTAGAGGATTTTAAAAAAAGAAATTGCCAGTAAAATCGGATATTATCAACGACAATATTGGATACGAACGATAATATTATTGTATCGTTGATAAATCGAATGATATCAGATAATATCGTCGATGCATAATAATTTTGGGTAACATTTATTATTGATCGATTTTCTCATTACGTATTGGCCGATATCCGATATATTGAACCATGATTGCGCTTGTGGTCTTATAGAAATGGCAATGGGAAGGTGTTTGCAGGGTCATGAGATATTGGCCATGGTCTAGCGTCAAGTTCTTAGGGCAGAGTATAGGCTTAGGGATGACTCCAGCTGAGCTTGTTTTCCTTGGTCTGGAGTTCTATTTTGCTACCCTTTTTCTCAACACTTTCCTTGTCTCCCTTAGTGCTACATTTGTCTTTGGATTAGTAAATGCCTTAGGTCATGTGCGTATGCCGTTAAGTATCTTTATGGAAATTGTCAGAAAGTGTGAAACTAAATCTGTCAACCCCCAACTTATGGGGTCAGAAGCGTAATTTTGCCAAATACCTAATTTGATATGTTAAAATTTGAAATCCCATCAATGGGAGGACTATATTTCACAAGATTTGTAAATTAATGTATAAAAATATTCAATTTTGAATTGCAAATCTTGTTGAGAGGATGAATAATTAGGTACTGAATTGGCTTACAAAAGGATCAAAACTGCAACAGAACTCCAATCCTATTCCAAGTCCTACTCCTACTACCAGTTGAGTCATAACTCAAATGTTAGTCTTTGTTTCTTTCTTCGATTCTATATATATATATACACCCGTATCTATTACCTGTAGAAGTTCATGATATATATATCCAATCCACCGAATACAATTATATCTCCATCATGGCAAATCACATCGTGGCGCCAAGCTCCGGCGGGAATTTTCCGGCCAAGCTCACAAAACAGGTCGTCCTTTGTTCCCTCATCGCGGCGTTCGGGGGTCTCATGTTCGGTTACGACATTGGCATATCAGGTACATTCTTGAATGGTTGAACGCTTTGGTTTTCTTTTTTCGATTCAGTAGTAATGAATTGATGGGTGTGGTGCAGGCGGAGTAACGTCGATGGATGACTTCTTGTTGGAGTTCTTCCCAAGTGTTTACGAGAAGAAGCACAGAGCGAAGGAGAATAACTACTGCAAATACGATAACCAGTTGCTCCAACTGTTCACGTCGTCGCTGTACCTGGCGGCGGTCGTCTGCAGCTGGGCTGCGGCGTTTTGCTGCAAGAGGTTTGGGCGGAAGCGCACCATGCAGATGGCGGCGGCCTTCTTCTTGGTCGGAGTTGTTCTCAACGCCGCCTCAGTTAATCTTTACATGCTCATCGCCGGACGGATTTGTTTGGGTGCCGGCATCGGATTCGGAAATCAGGTATGTTCATCATCTATCTCCATCCAAAATTATAGGTGGTGTGAGTTGGTGCTGTGAACAATCTACTTTTCAACTACTTAATTGTAAATCCTGAAGTTTTTGGTCGTTCTAACCGACTAGCCGAAGTTCATATTCGCACGTATCTGCATGACTAACGAAAACTTGAATCAATATGTACTGTGATGATGCAGGCAGTGCCACTATTCATATCAGAAATCGCTCCGGCACAGTACCGTGGAGGGCTTAATGTTTGCTTCCAGATGCTGATCACAATTGGGATTCTGATTGCCAATGTGGTGAACTATTTCACCTCCAAGATACACCCTTATGGCTGGAGAATCTCTCTTGGTGGTGCTGGATTTCCAGCGATATTCCTCGGCTTGGGATCTCTTCTCATCGTCGAGACTCCCACCAGCCTGATAGAGCGTGGCAAGGCAGAAGAAGGGCTCAAGGCTCTCAAGACAACAAGGGGTGTAGAAGATGTCCAGAAAGAGTATGAGGAAATAGTTAAAGCCACTGAGACTGCCAAGAAGATTAAGCATCCTTTCAGGAACCTGATCATGAAACGATCGAGTTGGCCTCAGCTGTTCTGTGGGACTATACTACAGGTATTCCAGCAGTTCACTGGGATCAACGTCATCATGTTTTATGCTCCGGTGCTCTTCCAAACAATGGGCCTCGGTGCAGATGCGTCTTTGTTGTCAGCAGTCGTCACGGGCTCCATCAACTCCGTCTCCACATTGGTTGCAGTCTTTGGGGTCGATAAGTTTGGAAGAAGGAAATTGCTCATACAAGCTGCTGTCCAAATGCTTATTTCTCAGGTTTTAGTAGGAGCAATTCTCACACAACATCTGAAGACAACAAACGCGATACCCTTGCCATACGCTTACTTGACGGTGTTTCTAATCTGTGTATTCGTCATGGGGTTTGCGTGGTCATGGGGTCCTTTAGGATGGTTGATTCCGAGTGAAATATTCCCTCTGGAAACGCGGCCGGCTGGATTTTTCTTTGCGGTGAGCAGCAACATGATATGCACCTTCATCATAGCACAGGCTTTTCTGACAATGCTGTGCCAGATGAGGTCGGGCATCTTCTTCTTCTTCGCGGCGTGGATCGTGGTAATGGGCAGCTTTGCTGTGTTCTTGCTGCCGGAAACGAAGGGAGTTCCCATTGATGAAATGAACGAACAAGTTTGGAAGAAACACTGGTTCTGGCATAGGTTCTTCAAGCCTGAAGATGAGGAACAAGCCAAGTGTTGAGGAAGAGCAGCAGCTGCTACGCCTTTTTCCTTAAAATTTCACTGTAGAATATTTTAGTCAATAGTTATCTAGTTAAAGAAATTAGAAATACATTGTAGAATATTTTAGTCAATAAGTATTATGACAATTAAAATTAGTTACTTCAGAGATTAATCAGCCTCAATAAAATAGTTTATATATGTTAGAATTAAAAAATATATATATCATTATGAAATTTTGTATCATTAATGAATTTATTATTACTTTTAGTAACTCGAAAAATTAAAGTAATCACCTTCTAAGTGGATAAACTTCATTCAGCCTAATATTTCAGATCAAATTCAAAACCATCCATATATTTTCAATTGACTTCAGATTAAACCCCTCCGACAAACTTCTGGCCAAATCACATATATAATTCTTTGAAAATTATCCTTCTAAAAAGTTACCTTATTGAAATTTTAATTGAAGTTTAGTCCCAAGTTATATAATTTTCCTAATTACCCTTTTAAAAATTACCTTATTGAAATTTAGTCCCTTACGCATAAATTTGCATAGAAAGAAATCATATTTCTATCAAAATATTTTTTCCTGTAATCTTTGCATGTGAAAAAAAAATGTTACAAAGGTTCAAGTCGAAACCGAAAGATTTTATTATTTTAAAAAGTTTATTAATTTATAAAATATTAATTTATAAAGGTTCTACCATATAATATACATAGATTTATATATTGAGTGTTTGTTACTTTCAAATCCATAAAGGAAAAATATGCATAATAATGCTTACATAAACTACACATACATTATTACAAAGATCCAAAACACTCTCACACTACTAACCAAATGCAAGCAACTCTCATTGATAGGGATATAACAAAAATACCTATAATATCCTTAATGAAGGGCATTTTAGTCCTTTTTGCAGGATTCGCATCTTTCCATCGACAGGGTCGGGTTCGGCTTGACTCGGGCCCGATTATCCCCTTTGATGACCCAGGTAACATCAGCCGTCCGATCGAGGACGTAAGCTAACCGGATGAGGCCACGTGGCCCCTTCTACAGTAACCGGCTAAACCCTATAAATACCCTGAGACCCAAAATTACGAGGTAATTAATGCTAATTCTATTCGATCTACGCCTTTAATCGCACACTTTAACCTCGATCAACCTAACTTGAGTGTCGGAGGGTCATTGTCGGGGACGTGCCCGACGAGCTTATTCTGTTTGTTTATTCTCAAGAGCCCAACAATTGGTCTTGGTGGAGTTGGTTAACTGTCGTGAGGTCGCTCATCTCAGATCGCCGATTTCGAGCAGGATCAGTTGGCGCCGTCTGTGGGAAGGCCTGAGAATCGCGAGTGACATGGAAGGTTCTTCGAGGAGAAATGCTGGAGAGGAGGAAACAGCAAGGAAGGGATGAGGATTGATGGTGCATTTGATCGAAGAAGCAAGTCGAAATGCTATAGTGGAGTATGAGAGGAGGATTGAGACTCCAGTAGAAAAAGAGACGGCGAGGAGGCAACTGTTTGAGAACAGGGAGCACCGGAGAGAGTCCAGGGAACCGAGCGAACGGAAGTACCGAAGCAAAAGACAGATCTCAAAAGCAGGTTCAAATAGCCAAGCTCGCACCAAAGCAAGAGAACCAGTGATATCCCGAGCTGAGGTGGAAAGTGTAGGAAAGCAGATAGAACTTTTGGGCAAGCAAATTGACAAGTTAAAAAAGCAAGGAGAGATTGTCGCCCATAACAAAAATTTCCCGTTTAGTAACGACATATTGGTTCAAGTGGTGGAACCAGGATTCAGAGTGCCCGACTTACAGAGATACAATGGAACGAAAGATCCTCACGAGCATGTCGCCGCATTCGAAATGGTGATGAACTTGTACGGACAGCCGGGTCCCATAATGGCAAAACTGTTCGCCACTACTCTTGCAGGGAAAGCACGGGAATGGCTCACCAGCGTACCTCGGGGTAGCATTGAGTCATACGAACAACTTATTCAGATGTTTTTCTTCCACTTTGCTAGTAAGAGGAAGCAGAAGAGGTCGGCCACTCACCTCTTCAACATACGTCAGAGAGAAGAAGAGACCTTGAAGAGTTTCATGGGAAGGTTTAATAATGAAACGTTGGAAGTTCAAGATTTGCGCACTAATATGATGGTCAGTATCTTGATACATGACTGAAGAAGGCTCGTTCACGTCCGCGCTCGCACGCGATCCCCCATGATGTAGAGCAATTGATGGCCCTGGCCCAGAAATATATTGACGAGGAGGAAATGAATGCAATGAAGGATGCAGAACGAAGAGATAGGGAGTCAGCGCGTAAGAAGCCGCAGGAACCCATCGAAGGCGGTGGGTCGAGGATGAGAACTGACAGACCAAGGGAGCCTAAATACCAACTTAATTATCATAATTATACTCCACTGGCCATGATGCGAGAAAAGGCCTTGATGATGGTGGAAAATGCCGATGTACTGAAATGACCGAGACACACCAGGTATATGCCTTCTAAGAAGTTTTCTAACAAGTATTGCAGGTTCCATCGTGAAAGCGGTCACAACACGGAGTGGTGCTTTCAATTGAAGGATGAGATAGAAAGATTGGTACGCCAGGGGTACTTCCGCGATCAAATTCCCGGCGAATGCAGGATTCGAAGAGATGAAGTGAGGAGGAGCCGATCGAGAAGTAGGGATCGCAACCCTAGCCCTAAAACAGACAATGCCCAGTGAATAGGAGTAATGCCCCGATCAAAGGGGTTATATGCGTTGCAGGGGGTTCGAGTGCAGGAGACTCGCAAAGGACCAGGAAAAGATGCTCCAGAACCCTAGGATCGAGCCAGGATAGGGAGTTTGTGTTGAAGGTTGAAGAAGAAGAAGCTATCTCATTTGACAGTTCTGATAGGCCAGTGGGCAATGGTGTAAGGAACGACCCGATGGTCATAAAGCTGGATATATCAAATTTCACGGTTCATAAAGTGCTTGTTGATAGCGGGAGCTCAGCGGACATTATATTCAAGAGTGTGATGTATAAAATGGTATTGGAAAACGCTTGTCTCGAGTCGGTGAAGACCCCCCTTGTGGGATTCGGGGGAAGCGAGGTAGCACGCTAAGCATGATCGAGCTATCGCTATCCATGGGGGAAGAACCAAAGCGAAAAACCTTGATGGTAAAATTTCTAGTAGTCGATACCCCGTTCGCATATAACGTGATTCTGGGCAGACCGGGTTTGAACCTGTTTAGGGCGGTTATTTCCACGTATCACATGAAGATGAAGTTCCCCACGGAGAATGGAATAGGAGTAGTAACCAGCAACCAGAAGGAGGCTCGAAAATGCTATAACCTGTCGCTTAAGAGAGAATCCAGTCAGAAAAAGACGCATCCAAGAAAGTGCAATCTGAAAGAGATGCACTCTACATGCCAACTGAAAAAGAGGCATCTAACAAAGTGCAATCTGAAAAAGATGCACTCTACATGCCAACTGAAAAAGAGGCATCCAACAAAGTGCGACTTGAAAAAGATGCACTATACATGCCAACTGAAAAAGAGGCATTCAACAAAGTGTGATTAGGAAAACTTAACTAAGATTAAGCTCAAGAAAATGAGATATTCGTAATGACATAATGAAGCAGATATTTAAATATGCGAATCTAAAAGCCGAACCCAAAAGTGTTGTATTGACAAAAATGTGATTACATCAAGAATTGTTTCTGTTCTGGGGGTTAGTATAAAAAGAGTTAGAAATATTTGATGTTGACCCCATCTTACAAAAATATCCCAAGAACTATAAGCACTTAACTGTGGGTCGGGTTCTATCTCGTCAAGCAAAGCGGAGAACATAATAATTTTATTATTTTAAAAAGTTTATTAATTTATAAAGGTTCTACCATATAATATACATAGATTTATATATTGAGTGTTTGTTACTTTCAAATCCATAAAGGAAAAATATGCATAATAATGCTTACATAAACTACACATACATTATTACAAAGATCCAAAACACTCTCACACTACTAACCAAATGCTAGCAACTCTCATTGATAGGGATATAACAAAAATACCTATAATATCCTTAATGAAGGGCATTTTAGTCCTTTTTGCAGGATTCGCATCTTTCCATCGACAGGGTCGGGTTCGGCTTGACTCGGGCCCGATTATCCCCTTTGATAACCCAGGTAACATCAGCCGTCCGATCGAGGACGTAAGCTAACCGGATGAGGCCACGTGACCCCTTCTACAGTAACCGGCTAAACCCTATAAATACCCCGAGACCCAAAATTACGAGATAATTAATGCTAATTCTATTCGATCTACGCCTTTAATCGCACACTTTAACCTCGATCAACCTAACTTGAGCGTCGGAGGGTCGTTGTCGGGGACGTGCCCGATGAGCTTATTCTGTTTGTTTATTCTCAAGAGCCCAACAATCGATCTTGGTGGAGTTGGTTAATTGTCGTGAGGTCACCCATCTCAGATCGCCGATTTCGAGCAGGATCAGTTGGCGCCGTCTGTGGGAAGGCCTGAGAATCGCGAGTGACATGGAAGGTTCTTCGAGGAGAAATGCTGGAGAGGAGGAAACAGCAAGGAAGGGATGAGGATTGATGGGCATTTGACCAAGCAAGCGGGAATGCTATAGTGGAGTATGAGAGGAGGACTGAGACTCCAGTAGAAAAAGAGACGGCGAGGAGGCAACTGTTTGAGAACAGGGAGCACCGGAGAGAGTCCAGGGAACCGAGCGAACGGGAGTACCGAAGCAAAAGACAGATCTAGGAAGCAGGTTCAAATAGCCAAGCTCGCACCAGAGCAAGAGAACCAGTGATATCCCGAGCTGAGATGGAAAGTGTAGGAAAGCAGATAGAACTTTTGGGCAAGCAAATTGACAAGTTAAAAAAGCAAGGAGGGATTGTCGCCAATAACAAAAATTTCCCGTTTAATAACGACATATTGGTTCAAGTGGTGGAACCAGGATTCCGAGTGCCCGATTTACAGAGATACAACAGAACGAAAAATCCTCACGAGCATGTCGCCGCATTCGAAATGGTGATGAACTTGTACGGACAGCCGGGTCCCATAATGGCAAAACTGTTCGCCACTACTCCTGCAGGGAAAGCACGGGAATGGTTCACCAGCGTACCTCGGGGTAGCATTGAGTCATACGAACAACTTATTCAGAAGTTTTTCTTCCATTTTGCTAGTAAGAGGAAGCAGAAGAGGTCGGTCACTCACCTCTTCAACATACGTCAGAGAGAAGAAGAGACCTTGAAGAGTTTCATGGGAAGGTTTAATAATGAAACGTTGGAAGTTCAAGATTTGCGCACTAATATGATGGTCAGTATCTTGATACATGGACTGAAGAAGGCTCGTTCACGTCCGCGCTCGCACGCGATCCCCCATGATGTAGAGCAATTGATGGCCCTGGCCCAGAAATATATTAACGAGGAGGAAAAGAATGCAATGAAAGATGCAAAACGAAGAGATAGGGAGCCAGCGCGTAAGAAGCCGCAGGAACCCATCGAAGGCGGTGGGTCGAGGATAAGAACTGACAGACCAAGGGAGCCTAAATACCAACTTAATTATCATAATTATACTCCACTGGCCATGATGCGAGAAAAGGCCTTGATGATGGTGGAAAATGCCGATGTACTGAAATGACCGAGACACACCAGGTATATGCCTTCTAAGAAGTTTTCTAACAAGTATTGCAGGTTCCATCGTGAAAGGGGTCACAACACGGAGTGGTGCTTTCAATTGAAGGATGAGATAGAAAGATTGGTACGCCAGGGGTACTTCCGCGATCAAATTCCCGACGAATGCAGGATTTGAAGAGATGAAGTGAGGAGGAGCCGATCGAGAAGTAAGGATCGCAACCCTAGCCCTAAAACAGACAATGCCCAGTGAATACGAGTAATGCCCGGATCAAAGGGGTTATATATACGTTGCAGGGGGTTCGAGTGCAGGAGACTCGCAAAGGACCAGGAAAAGATGCTCCAGAACCCTAGGATCGAGCCAGGATAGGGAGTTTGTGTTGAAGGTTGAAGAAGAAGAAGCTATCTCATTTGACAGTTCTGATAGACCAGTGGGCAATGGTGTAAGGAACGACCCGATGGTCATAAAGCTGGATATATCAAATTTCACGGTTCATAAAGTGCTTGTTGATAGCGGGAGCTCATCGGACATTATATTCAAGAGTGTGATCGATAAAATGGGATTGGAAAACGCTTGTCTCGAGTCGGTGAAGACCCCCCTTGTGGGATTCGGGGGAAGTGAGGTAGCACGCTAAGCATGGTCGAGCTATCGGTATCCATGGGGGAAGAACCAAAGCGAAAAACCTTGATGGTAAAATTTCTAGTAGTCGATACCCCGTTCGCATATAACGTGATTCTGGCAGACCGAGCTTGAACCTATTTAGGGCGGTTATTTCCATGTATCACATGAAGATGAAGTTCCCCACGGAGAATGGAATAGGAGTAGTAACCAGCAACCAGAAGGAGGCTCGAAAATGCTATAACCTGTCGCTTAAGAGAGAATCCAGTCAGAAAAAGACGCATCCAAGAAAGTGAGATCTGAAAAAGATGCACTCTACATGCCAACTGAAAAAGAGGCATCTAACAAAGTGCGATCTGAAAAAGATGCACTCTACATGCCAACTGAAAAAGAGGCATCCAACAAAGTGCGACCTGAAAAAGATGCACTATACATGCCAACTGAAAAAGAGGCATTCAACAAAGTGTGATCTGAAAAAGATGCATTAGGGAAACTTAACTAAGATTAAGCTCAAGAAAATTAGATATTCGTAATGACAGAAATGAAGCAGATATTTAAATATGCGAATCTAAAAGTCGAACCCAAAAGTGTTGTATTGACAAAAATGTGATTACATCAAGAATTGTTTCTGTTCTGGGGGTTAGTATAAAAAGAGTTAGAAATATTTGATGTTGACCCCATCTTACAAAAATATCCCAAGAACTATAAGCACTTAACTGTGGGTCGGGTTCTATCTCGTCAAGCAAAGCGGAGAACTCATCATCTGCAGGAGCAGGCTCTTTAGGGTACGGCTGCAGCTTCCCATCTAAAGTTATGTCCATTCGACTTCGGTCGAAGGAATCTGCAAAGCCGCCTAGGGTTTCGAGCTGGGTCTCGCAAGCTCTGTAGCCCTTGTTGAAGAAGTCGACAGCTTTGATCTCAACCGTGGTTTTGAACTAGCCGGACTTCAAGAAATCACGAGCTATGGAAACTCGGGAGCTAACGAGAGCCTGGTGATATTCCTCAAGAGTAATGCGACCAGCCTAGCCTTCTTCAATTCCTTGTGTATGACCAGACTGGAAGTCTTCTTTGCGACCTTCGACAAGCCCGGCTTCTCTGCCAGCATCGAACCCCTCTTTTTTCCCCTTGGAGAATGGACCTCTTTAGCCTCAGTAGCTGCTGCGACCTGGCTTCTCAATTTCTGCACTTCTTCGATCAGGCTTTGCATCTCCTTGATGTGAGTTCGGTCCATTTTATCCCTCTCCGCTAACTTGGCCAAGAGTTCCCCTACCTTGACACTGGCAGCAATCTGGTTCCTATTGTAGCTTGCACACTTCATAGATTAGCTTCTGAAGAAGGTCGCTATCTAAAGGAACGAACAGAAGGCAGATGCATCAAAAGTCAGGTCTTGAGGTGCTATAGTGAAAATTCCCAAGGTCATTACCTGCATCAGAGTGTGGGCCCCGTGTTCCTCGATCCTGGTAGGAGCATTCACCAACAAGGAAGCATGATCGCGAGGAAGGATACAGGCATCAAATAGATCCCAAGAATCTTGCCCGAGCTCAGTATAAAGGATCAAGCTGTTAGCAGATATGTTCCAGCATGGGACCAAATGATCACCCTTCAGCTCGGATGTTGGATGGTGAGCTCCCTTCAGCTCTTCTCGAGTTTGCTCCCAACAGGCTGAGAACCTCTCCAACCGCAGATAGCGCTCACGTTCCTCCTGCTGATCGGACTTCTCAGCAGCTTCTTTAGCCATCCTGCTTTGCGACTTAACCCATCGGTTCACCTCGTGCAGAGAAGACTTAGAAGATTTGGACGAGTCAGAGGGCTCGGCAGGGCTCTTACCCTTATGCTTATGTTGCATCTTCCTCTTTTTCGAACTTGTTCCCTCTCCGCCTTGGTCGCCCAAACTTTTTCCCTGATTGATATTTTGACCTTCGCTTAGATCATCATCGAGGTGCAGATCCAGGTCTTTAGAATTATATTCATGAAGGGGAGTCCCCTCACTATCGATCTGGATGGGGGCATTAGGTCTCGGGCTTTGCTCGGCCTCCGGAGGACCAGTCGGAACTTGAGCTCGAAGAGGTGATGGGCACATGGTCGCGGTCGTAGATGTGTCAGCATTAGGAGCGACCGGCGGCCCTCTCGTGTTATTCTAGATGGCCTTCAACCGTAGGGCTAGCCGTGAATTCATTACTAACTCGTCTGCAAAACAGGAAAGACTTGAGTTAGCGATCCAAGCACAGAATAATGATGAATCAACACCAGAATCAGGAATCACCTAGGGTCTCTTTGATGTGGAGGGGTGCTAGAGATAGACGCGCGAGCCGCAGTACCTTCTCAGTTAGAAGCTTCTTCGGATCATATTTAAAAGCCCTAAGGCTATTTATTTGGTCATCTTCCAGCCCCCCTCCACTGGTTTTCGGTGAAGGTTTATATTTACTCCATTCTAGGCGGAAGGGCCACACTACTCTAGGAGGAGGTCGAACAAAAATGTATTTTTCACGCCAGGGGCCGACGTTTGATTTTAAGGGTTCTAAATACCTACACTCCGTTTTAGCAGAAAGATAGAAAAAACCCCTATCCTCTGAGCGTTTGGAAGTGGTAAAGGAGTATAGAGACCAAAAATTGTCAAAATTGGGTTCTAAACGCAAAAATTTTATTATTATTATGAAAAGAATGATATGGCTTATTGAATTAGGGGATAGCTGCATAGGCAAAAGCCCGAGCTTATGAAAAATGGCTGCTAAAGGAGAAGACAAGGGGAACCTCAGACCGGCGTCAAAGTGCTTGATAGAAAATGCACAGAAGCCTGACGGAGGCCGATGCATGCGATCAAAAGATTTGGGAATCAGGATTTCGTAATCATGGGGAATGAAGTAGCGATCCCTAATCTTATGAATGGGAGTTTTGACTACACTAACCACAGTTTCCCAGGGATTTCTAATCATCCTATCTTGGAACTTCTCTATAGTGGAAGGACCAGCCTGCTCATCTAGGGCTTTCGTGATTTTTTGGGATTTCTTGGGAATTACGAACTTTTTATTCCTCTTAGGAGATGCAATGAAAGAGGTGCAGGGGCTTCAGTCGAGTTCGGCGAGGTCGCAGGTGACCTCGAGCCAGACCCAGAGACTTAGAATTAGAACTAAAGCTTGAAGACATCGTACCTTAAAGCAGGATGGCTCAAAAAGTTGCAGGTTGTAATTGAAGTCATATTCTGGGTATTGATCGCTGAAGCTTGCAAGTGGGGTAAGTCATGTTGTTTAAATGAAGGCCTATTTATAGGCGATACGCTCAGGCAAACGCGCCTCTAACAGAAGCAACCATATGATGACACGTGGACTCGTCTCCAGTTTGATCAAACGCTCACGACCGCTCTACTTCTTCATAGAGCAATGTCTTGCACTTTGGATAAGTGAGGGAGTAATGATAGGTATATAACAAAAATACCTATAATACCCTTAATGAAGGGCATTTTAGTCCTTTTTGCAGAATTCGCATCTTTCCATCGACAGGGTCGGGTTCGGCTTGACCCGGGCCCGATTATCCCCTTTGAAGACCCAGGCAACATCAGTCGTCCGATCGAGGACGTAAGCTAGCCAGATGAGGCCACGTGGCCCCTTCTACAGTAATCGGCTAAGCCCTATAAATACCCCGAGACGCCAAATTACGAGGTAATTAATGCTAATTCTATTCGATCTACGCCTTTAATCGCACACTTTAACCTCAATCAACCTAACTTGAGCGTCGGAGGGTTGTTGTCGAGGACGTGCCCGACGAGCTCATTCTTTTTGTTTACTCTCAGGAGCCCAACACTTGATCTTGGTGGAGTTGGTTAACTCTCGTGAGGTCTCTCATTTCAGATCGCTGATTTCGAGCAGGATCACTCATCAACCACATCCTCATGCTTCCCCAATTTCTAGACCTTGGCTTCGAACTTGGAACAATACGTACTTTACAAGTAATCTAGCAATTACAGACTTTGCCCATGCATAAATGTTTGTTGAGAATGAGAATAAAATCAAAGAGAAATAGGTGAAAGGGGTTAAAAATGGCGCCATTTTTTTCCTTCAAATGCCACACCTAACTATCACATGACTGACTGTTACCCCGATTAGTCCCACTAATGGGCACCCGCAGGTCATTTGGGTATGCCGTTAAGTATTTTTATGGAAAATGTCAGAGAGTGTGGAACTAAATCTGTCGACCCCCAACTTATGGGCCAGAAGTGTAATTTTGCCAAATAGCTGATTTGATTTGTTAAAATTTGAAATCCCATCATCGGAGGACTACATTTCACAAGATTTGTAAATTGGTGGGAAAAATAATTAGGGGCAAAGTTAAAGGACAAAATTAACATCCCCCCATAGAAATGTAAATTAATGTATAAAAGTATTCAATTTTGAATTGCAAAATTCGTTTGAAATTAAACTTGTTGAGAGGATGATTAATTAGGTACTGAATTGGCTTACAAAGAATCAAAACTGCAACAGAACTCCAATCCTATTTCAAGTCCTACTCCTACTACCAGTTGAGTCATAACTCAAATGTTAGTCTTTGTTTCTTTCTTCGATTCTATATATATATATACACGCGTATCTGTTACCTGTAGAAGTTCATGATATATATATCCAATCCACCCGAATACAATATATCTCCATCATGGCAAATCACATCGTGGCGCCAAGCTCCGGCGGGAATTTTCCGGCCATGCTCACAAAACAGGTCGTCCTTTGTTCCCTCATCGCGGCGTTCGGGGGTCTCATGTTCGGTTACGACATTGGCATATCAGGTACATTCTTGAATGGTTGAACGCTTTGGTTTTCTTTTTTCGATTCAGTAGTAATGAATTGATGGGTGTGGTGCAGGCGGAGTAACGTCGATGGATGACTTCTTGTTGGAGTTCTTCCCAAGTGGAGAAGAAGCGAAGCACAGAGCGAAGGAGAATAACTACTGCAAATACGATAACCAGTTGCTCCAACTGTTCACGTCGTCGCTGTACCTGGCGGCGGTCGTCTGCAGCTGGGCTGCGGCGTTTTGCTGCAAGAGGTTTGGGCGGAAGCGCACCATGCAGATGGCGGCGGCCTTCTTCTTGGTCGGAGTTGTTCTCAACGCCGCCTCAGTTAATCTTTACATGCTCATCGCCGGGCGGATTTGTTTGGGTGCCGGCATCGGATTCGGAAATCAGGTATGTTCATCATCTCCATCCAAAATTATAGGTGGTGTGAGTTGGTGCTGTGAACAATCTACTTTTCAACTACTTAAATTGTAAATCTTGAAGTTTTTGGTCGTTCTAACTGACTAGCCGAAGTTCATATTCGCACGTATCTGCATGACTAACGAAAACTTGAATCAATATGCACTGTGATGATGCAGGCAGTGCCACTATTCATATCAGAAATCGCCCCGGCACAGTACCGTGGAGGCCTTAATGTTTGCTTTCAGATGCTGATCACAATTGGGATTCTGATTGCCAATGTGGTGAACTATTTCACCTCCAAGATACACCCTAACGGCTGGAGAATCTCTCTTGGTGGTGCTGGATTTCCAGCCATATTCCTCGGCTTGGGATCTCTTCTCATCGTCGAGACTCCCACCAGCCTGATAGAGCGTGGCAAGACAGAAGAAGGGCTCAAGGCTCTCAAGACAACCAGGGGTGTAGAAGATGTCCAGAAAGAGTATGAGGAAATAGTTAAAGCCACTGAGACTGCCAAGAAGATTAAGCATCCTTTCAGGAACCTGATCATAAAACGATCGAGTTGGCCTCAGCTGTTCTGTGGGACTATACTACAGGTATTCCAGCAGTTCACTGGGATCAACGTCATCATGTTTTATGCTCCGGTGCTCTTCCAAACAATGGGCCTCGGTGCAGATGCGTCTTTGTTGTCAGCAGTCGTCACTGGATCCATCAACTCCGTCTCCACATTGGTTGCAGTCTTTGGGGTCGATAAGTTTGGAAGAAGGAAATTGCTCATACAAGCTGCTGTCCAAATGCTTATTTCTCAGGTTTTAGTAGGAACAATTCTCACACAACATCTGAAGACAACAAACGCGATACCCTTGCCATACGCTTACTTGACGGTGTTTCTAATCTGTGTATTCGTCATGGGGTTTGCGTGGTCATGGGGTCCTTTAGGATGGTTGATTCCGAGTGAAATATTCCCTCTGGAAACGCGGCCGGCTGGATTTTTCTTTGCGGTGAGCAGCAACATGATATGCACCTTCATCATAGCACAGGCTTTTCTGACAATGCTGTGCCAGATGAGGTCGGGCATCTTCTTCTTCTTCGCGGCGTGGATCGTGGTAATGGGCAGCTTTGCTGTGTTCTTGCTGCCGGAAACGAAGGGAGTTCCCATTGATGAAATGAACGAACAAGTTTGGAAGAAACACTGGTTCTGGCATAGGTTCTTCAAGCCTGAAGATGAGGAACAAGCCAAGTGTTGAGGAAGAGCAGCAGCTCCTACGCCTTTTTCCTTAAAATTTCACTGTAGAATATTTTAGTCAATAGTTATCTAGTTAAAGAAATTAGAGATACATTGTAGAATATTTTAGTCAATAAGTATTATGACAATTAAAATTAGTTACTTCAGAGATTAATCAGCCTCAATAAAATAGTTTATATATGTTAGAATTAAAAAATATATATATCATTATGAAATTTTGTATCATTAATGAATTTATTATTACTTTTAGTAACTCGAAAAATTAAAGTAATCACCTTCTAAGTGGATAAACTTCATTCAGCCTAATATTTCAGATCAAATTTAAAACCATCCATATATTTTCAATTGACTTCAGATTAAACCCCTCCAACAAACTTCTGGCCAAATCATATATATAACTTTTCGAAAATTATCCTTCTAAAAAGTTACCTTATTGAAATTTAGTCCCAAATTATATAAATTTTCTAATTACCCTTTTAAAAATTACCTTATTGAAATTTAGTCCCTTACGCATAAATTTGCATAGAAAGAAATAATATTTCTATCAAAATATTTTTTACTGTAATCTTTGCATGTGAAAAAAAAATGTTTTTATCAAAAGTAATATTTTTGCATGGCCACAAAAAAAACCTAATAGTTTTGTCAAAATATATATATTTAGTTTTTGTAACATGCTTATGTACAAAATAACTTAGTCCTTGCAACATGTCTATTGAGTCAGCCAGAGGCATCGGCTCGGCCCGATCCGGATCGGGTTCGGCTGGCCGCAGGACCCGTGCCCTAGCTAGAGCAGTCAGTCCTAGTCAGGAAGCTTCCAGGTATACATTAAGGCATCTTATTGAATAACAATATGGCTGCAGAAAATACAATCAGCACATCTACGTTACAAGTTAACATTACAGAGAATTACAGAGAGGGGTTGCGCCTTGAGGATGTTCCTATTGCAGTATGTAGACTCACATTTTGCTGGCAGGTACCCTGAACAATGAATGCCGCCCTTCAGCAACAACCTCCCCAGTTGTTTTATTTTGAATAAGAACAGTTGTTCCGAAATAACGACCAACCCGACCTAAACACCTCGAGGTAATCTCCAATTCATCCTGCCAACAAACCAATATATAGAAAGAAAGATTAAAAGCAGTCGATTTTAGTTTCGATTCTGAGCTCGATTCACCAAAAAAAACAAAAAATTCTTCAGACTCGAGCCTTTCGTGCCCCGTAAATGGAAATTATCTTAAGGTAATGGTTTGACGCCCCTTTCAAATATTCATTCAAATGGAATCACCAAGTTCTCTTGATATTTACCAGCATCCCAAACAATTTCTTGATCCTTGTTTTCTGGCCTTTCTTTAATTCTCAGTTCCTTGCTTACTTGCATTCTTCCCCTTTTTCCTGGCCACTTCTCATCTGTCAACCTTTCGCTTTAGTTCTTCGAAATTATTTGACTGC
>NC_026150.1:6173379-6188891 GCF_000512975.1 Sesamum indicum
TCTCTTCTTTGCTTTTTCAGTTAAGTTCATGTAACAAACAAGTTCTCAAATTTGAATACAAATTGGCTGTCTGTATTATAGTTCTTGCAGTACGCTTATTTACCAGAGTACTCCTAGTGGGCTTGAAACATTGGTCTCCTAACTAGACTAATGAGGATCCTATCCCTTACTGACAAACTAAATATGGTAAAATTCCTATGACCTAATTTCATGCTGGCATTAAATCTCAAGTTGATTATTCTAGCATAACAATAAACATAAACGTTCATGCAGTTGATTTTCAAGCTTACAAGCTTATCAGTTTGATAACACTTCGGGGAACAATCAATCAAAATATTAACCATATGGACACATAAAAGAGTTGGGTTTCATTAACCTGATGCAGTAGAATCCTTAGGTAATAACCAAATTGAATCAGCTTGTCCAATAGCCTTCGACTAATGCAATAATTTCCAATACGTCTTCATCACTTTCAACTGACTACTTTCAGGCCACCTACTTGGTTGTGCACACCCTTAAAGAAAATCCTCTTCCAGATGCTCCAAGAAGAAATAGAGCAAAATTATGATTTAGAGGAGAGACTGTTTTCTGTTGAGACAAAACATCTACACATGGTACACACAATTTATAAGTTGCATTTCCATCATTATCAGAAAATCCCAACTCCAACACAAAGTTGGAAGGCTTCTTAATTATAAAGAAGATAGCTAGGATCACAGCCACAATAACTTTCCCATTTCTTCTTTAAAATTTTGAAAGTTAGTTGCTGAAGCTCATATAGCCTTTTTTATCTTTGGTGGATGATCCATTTGCTATGATGAGATTCACACAAGCTTTTTCAAGAAACCAATCTAAACAATCAAGATAGTTTAGGTCAGAACAGAGCCTAGAGAAACAATCACCTGAACTCAACAGTCCACCCTCCACGACTCGATTACCTCTTAATTGGATTTTGAATTTCAGTAAAGAGAACACTAGGGAAAAATGTTTTCCACACTCCAAATGATACAACTGCGGACTTTAAGTTTTGTTGAGTTTCTTTTTCCTTTTCTCACAATAACCCATGGTCCAACTACTTAAGAGCAAAAGAGAGTAGATCAGAGCATCAAGTAGAAGTTACACAAGAGATCTTGAACAATTTCTACGCCAGAGGAGCGAGAACAACCAAGGACCAAACCAGGACCAAAAAGAAGGATTATGCAAATATCATCATTCCCAAAACAAATGTCAAAGACGAAAATTGGTCCATTGTAGCATAGTTGTGAGTGTTCCATTCAGATTCCACTACAGAAAGCTTTAAGGCAACAAAACTTCCCCCTTAAGATCTCTAGTTCCAAATAAATTAGTTCAATCATACAAAATCTAGCAAGCAAGAAGCACGACAGTGCTGAAAACACATATTAAACACTTCATGCTACCAACCAAAACCAAAACAGAGATTTCAGACAATATCTTACATGTTTGAATACCCAGAACGTTTAGAGAGCTTACATTCATCTTTGCAGCCGAAATATAGGAGATTGACATGTCTACGGAGACATCCATCGGCTGGCTCCCCTCGTTGATCACCGCAGCCCCTATTTCATCAATTAAAGACGCAATCGCACCCCTAGCCAAGTTCCCTTCGCCATCCTACGGTTTATTTACCAGAAAATCAATGGTTATCAACCACATACTTCCATTAGATACAAGGTTTGTCGTTGTCTTACAGTGAGACGAGGAGGCACTCTGAAAGAGAGCGAGATGGAACCCGGTTGAACTCGATCGACCCTCACGCCTCTTAGGATGAAATACTCGTAGAAGCTGGACTCCCGGTGGGGTTTATGCGGAGGGAAGGTGAGTCGGGAAACGCGAGCAGCGCCATCGCCCGCTGCGCCCTTCTCCAGAAACTCTCTGGCCTTCTCCATGTTAGCTCTGCTAACTATCTCTGCCCTGATCAAACTATAATGCGGTTTTTGCGACTCCAGACTCCAGTATTGCTTTATTTAAGCCCAATTTCAAAATTATAATTGTTATTGGGATAATTACATTGCGCGGAATTTAGTGTAATAACATGTAAAATTTAAAAATTATATTTATTATTTAATATTTATTTTTGTTTATTAAATAATTTTTTTAATTTAAAGTTTATCAAAGAAAAAGAAATTGAATAAAGATTTATATTTAAATAATTTATATAAATTATTTATTATAAGTCAAATAATTTTTTTCTAATCATATTTGTCAGTAAAAATATACTCAAAAACCTCATTTATTTCATGAAGTGAAATTAAGCCAAGATGAATCAATAAGGATATAGGGTAAAATTATATTTTATTTTCTTTATTGGAACATACATTGGATTAATGATTAATTACTTTAATTCATAAATTTGACAGTTATGAAACCAACTTTTAAGAGTCAGTTTGAAATGTTTCAAGTCGAAAATCTTAAAACAGGGCATCGAAAGTCCTATAAAGACTTTGTCACTCAGTACTGCAATTGTATTTTGTCATCAAGAAACGTAAGTCATCTTTGCAGTTCTAGTGGATCAGTTGGCAAGATAGTCGACTGACCGAATTGATTCATAGGAATCATCATACAGAAACCTTGAGAGCTTGGTCGGTATGACTGGAATTCCCTATTATGGTAGTATGAAATTAATTCTCGAAATTGAGAAACCATGACAGTCACGGTATATGAAAATTATATCTTAGATATGGAGAGTGGTGATTGTGCCATGAGGCAATGTCATTATAAGCCTTATCAATTACGGTTGGAATATGTAGTGATGACGATAGATCCCAAGATAGAATCTCTCCCTTGTCAGTATATGACAACACAGTCTTCTATACGCTTTGAAACCCGTTTACGCCCTCAAAATCTGTGGCCACAATGACGAAATAAATGAGATAGGTTTCTTGGTTCATCAGTAGGTTAAAGGAGGACTCGAGTCATAACTATAGATGCCTAATCAAGAATGAGAATTGACACTCAATTTCATACCTAAGGTCGGGACACAGTTGACAGTAGAACCATACTCGTATGAATTTGGAGGATAAATGTCCACACCGTTATTCACCTAGTTTTTAGTGTCATGGACTATTGCTAGACCCCATAGTAACGAGCTATTTCTAGTTATGGAATAATTCGATATAATTAATTAAATTAGATTTAATTAATTATATTGGTCACACACTTACACACTACCACTAGAATGGGATGGAATTAATTCCAAAAGAATTAGATTAATTCTTGGATGGAATAAATGATTGGATTATTTATTTAGAACTATCTGTTGGATGGATAATTTGAAATTAATTAATTGGATTGATTGAAGTGTCGAGTTAGCCATTGTAATTAATTGGATTAATTTTATTGGACTTGGTCCAATTTATAAATTGAATTTATAAATTAATAGAGAAAAAATGGGTTTGGATCTTTTAATTAGATTAAAAGATAATGAGTTTAATGTTGTACTTGTAATTAAATTAGATTTAATTAAAGATCATTATACATGTGTTTGATTTAAGGATAAATTGAATAAACCCCCCTTGTTTTCAAACTTTAGTTAAAAAAATCCTTTTATTAAAAAAAATAGGCAAAAAAATCTTGTGTTTTTCAAAATGTTGCATACCCTCCACTTCTGTTAGGTAAACTCTAACGGCGTCAATATTTTTTGCTGAATTGCCCATTATATCCTTCTTATAACAACCAGTGATCATGTGGTTTCACCAAAACACATAGGGTGTTATGCAATTTACCCTTGATTGATTTCTAATTAATCGAGCTCGATCCATTAAATACAAGCCCAAGGCCTTGGACCTTGACTAGGTCAAAAGGTCTCACTTTGGAGGTGCCTTGGCCAAATATTTTAGACGAAAATGGGCTACATGTATAGCTAGGTTAGGGATGGTTGTTTGGAGTCTAGCTAGGTTAGAACTCTGAGTATATACATAACTAGGTCACATATATACTTATCATAAACCCTAGCCGTCTATAACACACACTCACAACATTCTCCATCTCGTAGTTCTCTCTCTCTCACTTTCTTTCCATCTCCAAAGTTTTTCTTTTGGTCTTAGAGATCAAGAAAAAACAAAGAAGATCAAAATACGATAATTCGATGGAATATTTTGGAGGATCTCAATGTTGGGATCTCAACAACGATGATAAATTAATTTTATATTTTCACCTTTCCATTTTCTTGTGATATGAACTGCTTGTATTTTATTGTACACCGAACGTCCAAACAAATATTAAGGACACACCCCTTGATGGGGTTTTATTGCTTATGTCGATTTCGCTATTCCATCGTATTTCTCTGACTGATCCACTTCCTTCACCCACAAACAACGCCAATTTGATATGTATAATTTCTTATAACTCAAAGAAGAATGGAAATGCTCCCGTGGATGTTTATAGGGAGTTCTTGTAGGAAAAACCTTCCTTTCCTTCTTCCAAAAATGATGAATCCATGTACCTCGTAGGCATTTATGTCCGACAACATCTTTTAACATACAACTTGAGCTGGCTTCCGGCTGACCTTTCCCCATCTTCATAGGCCGCATCTATTTCACTTTGTGCGGGCGTCCTTGTTCCAACAGTTACATCCCCATCAAGTTATTTATGCAAATTGCAAGTACAAATGAATTAGTTTCCCACAATATAGAGGACTTATTAGCTAGAAGAAATGGGAAAATTATTTTTCAATCCGCTATGTATACTTAATATTAATTTTGGTCCGAAAATTGTGTCCATTTTTCTTAAGTCATTTAAATTTTAAAATCAAATGAAATTTTATTTTCTGATGGTTGGACTTTTGATTTTTTGTCGGAAAAATGGCATGGGATGCCAAATTAGATATTTTTTAGAGGTTTATAATCCTATGTGGCTTTAAATATGAGTTGGAAAACATGTTGGATATAATTATAGTATATATATAATTATAATATATAAAAGTTAAATTATTATTTAATAAAAAAGAAAAAAACCACCGAGGGCGCGGTTGCCGTCGCCTAGTGGTGAGTCGCGGCTCCCTCTCGGCTGCGATGGTAGCCTTATTCAAAAAATATATTAATTTTCTTATTAGTTTAATTAAAAATAATAAAATAAAATTAAGAAAAATAAAGTTAAAAATATTTTTAACAAAATTAAGAACATTGATTTACCTTTTTTAAATATATCAAATAATATAAAAAAGTATTTCCAGACAGCTTTAGGCTTATGTGGCAGTACACATGACTATACACGTGGATAAATGGCCGGACATTAAGCAAAAGAATTACACACGTGCAATTTTCGGCTAAAATTCAAAAGTTGGCTAGAAAATTACATAAAAGAAATCCTAATTCGGACTAAATTTCATCAAATTTTAAAATTTACAGGACTTAAAAACAAATGAATATATTTATCAAGCTAAAATTACTTAACGGACTAAAAAAATAATTTTCCTTTAACCAACTTTCTTGGACTACATTAGATTGTGACTTCCACCTCTATCAATATGGATTGCATCATGTCTATGTCATTTATCTCGAATTAAAAACAAAGTAACTGTGATATTGAGCCAGATTAACTAAGATGTTCAGCTCAAAAGCTAAAGCCCAGTAAGTAAATGAGGCCTATGATGCCTAATTCAGTTGGCGAAGTTGAGACTCCATAATTTTAGAAGTCATTGATTCGAACCTCGCCATGTGCGTGAAATATTGTCTACTATAATAATAAGTGTTCAACAGGGTATGATTATTATAATAATTTTTGTTAGGTATTAATGTCGACAAAAATAATAATAATAATTGTAATCAATTTATTTCAATTAATAATAGTTCAACACTCTTACTTTTATATATATATATATATATATATATATATATATAAGGCCAATATGACTTCATCCAGAGATAAGTTTGGAGAAAACTACTTGAAAGACTCAGTACAAGCATATTGATAAACATGCAAAGGACTATAAGCACAACAATTTATTTAAGAGACATAATAAACTCTCTACTTGGCCAAGTTGATGACTTCGCTTGGAGAAAAGTACCTGATACGACTCACCACAAGCATATGGATAATCATGTAGAGACTACAAGAACAAGAAATATAAGACCCATAACAAAGTTTCTCGTTAGCCAAGTCCATTGGCCGGCTAGAATGCAACTCTGAAATCATAACATGAAAGTTTTGAACAGCCACATCCTTTAGTTAGTTTAAATTATGTCCATTGGCATTGACAAATTTCGAGTGTATCAGTTCGTATTCCCGGCCTTTAACATGTCAACCCGAAGCCATACGGGAACAGAGGGTCAGATGAATTCTCACCGGCGTGTACTGGAAGCTGATCAACGCTTCTAAACCATGTCATGGGAAGTCGTCCATGAAATGCATAATCTCCAAAGATAACATCTGTGATTCCCTTGCCTTCTGTTCCAGGCAACCAAGCAACAACCAGGCCATCCAATTTTTCCAGAAGTGATGGCTCTAAAATCAAAGGCCGTCCAGTAACCAGAATCATTAATGTTGGAACTCTATCAGCGACTAAGCTCGCCAACTCACTTCCATTAAAAGGAATTTTGAGTTCTGGATCATCACCACCTGTCTCAACATATGGACCTTCACCCACAGCTACAATGGCAAAGGAGAAATCTTGACCAGAAAATGTTTCTGGAGTAGGATTTAGTTCGTATATCACTTCTGTCTTGTCGTCCATCACTTCTTTTATTGCTTCCAAAATAGTTGTACCTAGAGAAACGATAATTCCATAAGTTTAATCACCATATGCATATAACTCCCAGAGACAAATTCATAACTTCTGTTTCCAATAGGTCTGTTTCCTTTAATGATTGTATGTATCTAACATACTCAATATTGGTCAACAAGAATAATTTCAACATCAGAACAAATAGTGAGAACTTTAGCTGCATTAACTTGGATAATTCGCTAACAGAATATTAATAACTGAAACCAATCCTTACCATTAGCATGAAAATAAGAAGCCAAGCTCATTCACTGTAATAGAGTTAGGAATCTAGATTAGCACTTTACCATGGCAAAGTTCCAATAGAACAACTTACCCTCAGTGATTCTGCCAGTTGTCCCTTCCCAGGTAATTGTCCACCCGCCACATTGATATCCAAGATTATCAGCATGTGTTCCAGCAACAAGAATTCTTTTGGCCTTCTTGTCTAGAGGGAGCAAAGGTCTCTTTGGATCTTTTCCATTCTTTAACAAAACCAAGGACTTGCGAACAGCTTCACGTGCTAATTCTCTATGTGCCTGAAATGTAAATAGGAAGTATATATTATTTCAGATAGGAAATCTGGTCTCTGTTCTTCTTGATTTTGACCAGCATTGTAACCATATCCCAGTAACAACCGATGTACAAAAATACAGTTAGTATCTCTTTCGCCATGCATCCAGAAGACTACAAAGTCTTTTGACACTTTGAAGTTTAAAATGCATGAAAATTGGTGTTTGCATATTTTTTTTTTTCTTTCACACTTTTTCTCAGTAAAGCCTAGAATCCATATGATTAGGCCAGAACAAAGAGGATTCAACCACTGGTTATCCATCATTGCTTTCAAGCTCTTCCCATATGCCAATGAAAGACTATCATATCAACCATATTAGTATACCCTAAGACTTGTAGCATCAACTAAGCAGACTTTTCCTAATTAAACTATTGGGTAATAAAAAGTTCATCTGGTCTAATTATTAAGGATGTGCCGGATGAGAAGCCAAGAAGTAATTTAATTCCTTTATTCAAAGTGCAGAAAAGGTTATAGTTTTAGAAGTGCAACAATGTTACTCTTCTCTTCCTGTATTACTGCCCAAATTGGATTAATATAAGGTTGAATGTGGACCATGGTGCATTATTTCACTGTACCATTTAAAGTGCAAGTTCTATAAATAAGCCAACTAAAGAATTGAAAATACCTTACAACCAACTAGATCTAGTAAAGATCTATCACTCAGGGGATCCTCAAAAACTCCAGCAATGAATTTGACTCTCAGGATTCTCTCAACAGCATCATCAATCCGGGCCATTGATATCTCTCCAGACTCAACAAGAGACAGAAACTCATCCAGAAACAATTCGAATCTAAAAGGAACCATTACCTGCATATGTCAGTGACAGAGTCATAAGCATTTAAAGAAGACCATACTAGCACCAGGCTTTTCATCATCAAATATAATCTGTACCATATCAATTCCAGCATTTACAGTGGAGAGGATGCTTTCTCGGTAATTTGAACCATGAGGGACATAAAGCCGGTCCAATGCCTCCCAGTCTGAAATCACGAACCCCTGTGGCAGATCATTGTTTATTATGCATTGAATTTGCTCAATGAGGTAATACATCAAAAGTGGAGGGAAAGGGAACAACTGGAATATTGAATATACTTACACCATCACATTTCTGCATATATCTCAAATATTCTCGTATCAACTATTACATTTCTTTATATATACTACACAGAGAATTGTGAATGAGTCAAAAAGTGATTTACAGAGCAGCTCTCTTTTTCATTGGGGGCCAATTATGACCTTGTCTTAACTGAGATACTTCTCTGCTGAAATTGCATGAAGTCAGAGGTGCATTGTTGTTTAAATTCATTTTGATTATCTCGAATTTTCGCCAGCAGAGCTTCACCAGAAAAGGATGACTTTCAAGTGCAAAATTGCAATTAGAAGAAGGTTGCATGAAGCAATGTGGACCTCCAGAAGGCTTTCTGCCTCTCTGAGAGCAGAGCAGTAACTTGGATAAAGATCATAGAGATATTTTAACACGGGAGACTCTTGCTCGCAGTTCTGTATCGGGTGAGATAATTCAGAAAGAAAAGATAATGTTAATGCTGAAACATCTTTGGAAACATTTAGTGGCCTGAAAAGCACAACCTTGCAGAAACATGCAGTGTGATGTTTGAAGAAAAAGAAGAAGCAAAACCAGCTGCTATGCTTGTCCCTTTGCTCATTTAGTCTGCATGCAAGGCATTGGAAGCAGAACACTTATAGTTTTGGAGTTTAAAATTTTGAATTGATGCACAAGACCGAACCATAAGAGTGAAGGACTAGTGGCATGGACCGGAGGAAAATAAGCATGGCTAAGCATTAGTGAAGCTGCATCCTAGAGATGGAATAATGCAATAAGATAACATCTAAAGCAATAGTGGTTCTGTTTCTAAACAGAACGCAATCTGGGCATCCATATTGGAGGGAGAGCATATTAATAAGCAATTCGAGTAACCTCATAAGATACGTGGTAGGAAATAATTTTTCCTTCACTTCCGGACATAATTGTCTATTAGATTTAGTTTTTTCCAAAACTTTTTAGTCTGATTTTTACTTTTCCTTTTATCTTTTTTGGTATTGAGTGGCAAAGAGGTAGACTTTCTCTAGGATAAGTTTGTTTAATATGGCTATGAAGAATTTTGGCTAACTGACAAATGACAATCCAGAATCCTGATGTGTCAAGGACATTGCATTAGGTGTAAGTTAAGAAACTATAAATTACCAACCAATAGCAAGTAACTATGGTTACTAATAATGCAAATGATTTTTCAATATGTCAAGGGTGTTCTAGAATAGCAGTAAATAGACTCCAAAATATCTAGCTAGATACGCTTTTCATTAATTTTTTCAATCCAAGGATTGGTGGAAAACAGGAAAAAATAGATAAGAAAAGAAAAGCTTTTTCCATAAGAATGAAGCAGAATTCCAGAGAATGCAGTTACTTGTATGTAGCATCCTCATTCTTCACGTAAGAACTTTCTTGTGCTTCTAAATCGGGAGATGATCAAGGGATAAGCTTCAATCATGCTATTTGATCAGAAAAAGACTATAGAGCAGCCTGCGAAGTTTTAAATCTTATAAATATATACATATAAAAATATACAACATTTGCAAGACATATATGTATAGTAGATGTGGAGACCTTTTTAATAATATTTTGGAGGAATACAAGTGAAAGAAAATGTTTGGTGCCCTTTTGGGAAATTGAAAGTATTTCCTAAACAAAACCAAACATAGCCTCGGTATATTTGGTACTTAAGTTGACACATCGGAACTTTTTAACAGATACAAACACCATTATGACCCAACAAAAGTATCAGCACCACATCTATAAGAACTTTATGAAAGATACAAACACGATTATGACACAATAAAGTTTCAACACAAACATCTCCTAGATCTTCCAAGCACCATAAATGATATCTTTACTAAGAGACTGTTAATACAGAATCGGAACTTCGGTTATTCACCATTTCTTTTGTTTCCCGAACTTTACATCACCTACCCTCACAGAAATTAAAAAGCTAAAACAATCTTTGTTAATTCATTATGAGATTAATAATGGTACATGAGAAATTCATTACAATTTCAACACGATTGTATCTTATGTCATAAAAGTTTTACAAGTCTTCAGTAATAACTTTTTCCTTTGTTGCATTTATACTTATAGATTACTAATTGAACACACATACAATTTGGTAATGATCTGATTCAATTGGAAAAAGAACAGATTTTAGAGTAATCAATTGGTTGTATCACGTTTATATTAAAGGTATGCAAAACTGGTTTCCTCAAACTTTCAGAGAACAATTGGACTTCTGTCTTCCAAAAGAAAAATAAGAACATGTAAAGCTTCTATAATACAAATGAAGTGGATATTCAAATCAATTTACCTTGAATCCCAGCTTATTTTTCAGAACTTCAGTAAGAAGAAAATCGTTGGTGTGCATTCGCTTGCCATTCCAACTAGAGTATGATGCCATCACAGTGCAAACTCCTTGAGCAAGACAATCAAGATATGGTGCCATGTGGATTCTCTCCAAATCATCATAGGATGCTATAGTATTCCCCTCATTTGTACCATTCTCAGTACCCCCATCTCCTACAAAATGCTTTGCAGATGCAAGAACATTTTTTCTGGAATCAATTGAACAAAAAAATGCAAATATCAGTTGAGGAGAAAATAATTAAATCACAAAGGACAAGGTCACAGCAACTTAATTTTGGCGAACATGCTGAGAAATAAGTGACATTCTTCAAGTGAAGCTAGATTGTCCTATAAGGCAAACTAGACATACTATTAGTTGAGGGAAATTAGGCAGAAGGAAATACAGAAACATTGAAGGATGGTGGATATTAAGTCTGACTTTCCTCGTAGGAAATACAGGAAGTCTAACAACATTCACTGTCCTTTCTCCATAGCTTAATTCTTAGACCTCGGCCTTCAGTACATCATATGGTATGAAGATTACGTGACAAAGAGATTGAGATGCCAGTTAGAACAAATATGGTTCTATGTATAATGGATATTCTGAAAATCATTTTTTACCTTCCAGCCAGAAATGGGTAGCCTATGGGATGCCCTTCAGGGGGCTGTCCCTGCAATCCTGTAACAAGGGAGGTCATTTTTCTGACAATTTCGGTGTTTTCGCTATAACTCTCATAGCATCTTCCCCATCTAGGGTCCCTGCTAACCTGAAAAGGTAATTTCAAAATTTAGTAAAAATCATCTCATATAAATTCTTTGCTCAATTAAGCACCTTAAATATTATCATGGGGTTTTGTCCAAGATTTTATTTTGTAATTTATTTGCAACCGTCAAAACAAATATAAAACATCCAGACTCTGAATTTCAAAGGAAAAACAAGTAAATTGCACATAAATTTGGTCAACAATAACAAAATTTCATTAGATTGTTACAAGTGGAGAACCATCAAATTTGACCTCCGAGCTCTTAGACACTAACAATAAGGATGTGATAGAATTTCCATTCGAGAAAGAAAGCCGCATCATTCAAGTAGAAGAGAACATAGTTAGCTTGACCAAACATTGATGACGGATGGTTGATATTTGATGAATGGATAAAACTTACAGCAACACAAGGAGCAAATGCATAATGGGCTCCTCCTGCCCTAACTTCAAGAGCTGTTACCTCCCCGATCTTCCTAACCAAATCAGCATCTCTACATTGCATCATAATAGTGTGTCATTACTAAAAAGTAATAAAAGCATCAAGGAATCCAAATTCAATGGAATTGTTTTACCATGTGCCCATCTAAACAGGGGAATCAACAAATAAATACAGAAACTCTTTTAATTTTCCGATATTTTACACAGAGTTATATGTTCAATGGCAAATAGAATTATGGAGTATTTTTAAATACTCAAATCACCTAAAATGTCCCTGATCCAAGATAAAAAATCCGTCGACCATTGTTTCCTCAATCCAGAAGTACCAAAACTTTTTCAAATTACATTCTTTAGTTGTACTGCTGTTAACGTGCTCCTTTGCCCTTATTTCAGCAACTCCCACTTGTCAAGAGACCATTTTTTTCCAACAAAACATGCAGCTCCACTTTTGCTTCCAGTTGGAGTGGACAAAAACATGATCACAAGTGAGATTGGAGAAATGGCAGAATAAGAATGTAGAGGAAACATCAAGTAGGTGATTTCATTCAGACTATAAATTATAAGAGTCGCTTGATCATTTAACGTCTACTTAAAAAACAAACAATTGAAACACATTATATCTGAATATAGAACAAAACTGTGCCTTCTTCATCCCGTCCCACAAAATGGAAAGCCCTTGAAGTATTTTGAACTTTCCTAATAGCAAATGAACCAATATGTTAAAAGAACTGCTGACCTAGTGGCTCCAAGGCCAATGTTATGAGGGAAAATGGTAGTTCCATAGACATTGTTGTTGCCATGAACTGCATCGGTTCCGTAGATAATGGGACTGCCGAGGCGGGTTTCCAGAGCCGCCTTCTGGAAGCCGTCGATCATGTCAGCCCAGTCGGCTGATTTTGCATTCTCAAAAGGCTTGCTACCACCCCCGCTCAGTATACTCCCTGCATATCAACAACGGGTGTTTTCACACATACAACCACGGATTAACAGATTAACTCAAAACAACAGCAAATTCCATGCCCAATTTACTTCATGAAGTGCACAAGCCCGTCTTGAAAACAGACAAAATACATTCTATAAACGTGTGCAAGAGAATGAACCTATGAAGCGGTCTTTAATGGCGGCAGGAGTGGCAACGCTGCGCTCGATCTGGGTCATTTGGCCGATCTTCTCAAGAAGGGTCATCCGAGAGAGCAGGTCCTTGACCCTGGCTTCAATGGGGGCATTTGGGTCCTTGTAGATGCATTCCATGGTGTTGATCCCTGACTTTTGAGTTGCCGGATAGTAGTGGATAACGGATGCAAGCAACAGAACCTCTCAGGTTACTCACTCACTTCTGAGTGAGTAGAGAAGTTCACCTGCCAAGACTCCCACTATTTATAGGAATTTTTACTGCATTTGGTTCTAATATCGTTTGGTGTGCGGTAATGTTTGAAAAACTAAATAACAATATCTATTTACCGAAAAGATAATCAAATATTATGAAATTTCATTTTTCTCCCTTCAAAAATATATGAGAAAATAAAAAAATAAAAAACCACAAATAAATTCGACGTCAGGAGTTCGTAAAATAAGTATACATGGAAACAAATAATATGTATATTTAGAAAGAAGAGACATAAGAAAAGAGAAGAGAGAAAAAAATACAAACACTTTAGAATTAAAGGGATAAGTATGTTTAACTCCCGATTTATGATCTATTTATATAAATCATTCATATACTTTGTGTAATTATAGAAATCATCTTTAGCAACTAAAAAGTATGGATAGTTTGTCTACTGACGTTGACATTTTTTAAAAATGTATGTATAGTTTTTTAAAAAATATGAACAATTTATTTAAAATGTCGATATTTCTAATATATGTATATATAATTATTTAAAAAATATGAACAACTTATATTAATAAGACATAACTCAGCTAACTCCTAATCTAAAAGAAACGAGATATGGGAGAGAATTGGGGAAATAGGTGTAATTTCTCAAACTACAAAAAATTTACATGTAATTATCCTTATAAAGTTTATAAGATATACTGATTCACGTGTATTAGGGTGTGAAATACAAAAATAGTTTGATCAAAAAAAATTTATTTGATTCACAACACATCAGTAATTTTAATATTAAAAATGAAAAATTGAACAAAGTCAAATAATAAGCAACATAATTTAATTTTATTCAAATACTACATTAGTTTTTTTTTAAATTAAAATAAGATAAGTTTAACCAAACACCCCTCTAAATAATTGATGTGGCCACAAATGGGTAGACCAAAATCAAACCCAATGCCTAGCCCAGCAGCGAGCCTAGAAGGCCGAAAGCGGATGCAGGTGGAGAAAAGCCTTCTCTAAGCCCTCTCCTTTATGAATTGAAACGTCAATCTGCAATTTTCTTCTGACTTTGTTCTTCAATGATTTGAAGAGACTCATTTGGATTGTCTTTTACAAACCTTTCAATTATTTTACCAAGGTACTTGTAATTGGCTTGCTTATTTTCAACTTTGCGTGCACAAGTATGTTCTCCCTTAATAGACTTTATCTGAAATGTTGTGGATTTCATGACTGAAGATGCCCTCAACTTCCAATTACACCCATTTTTACAAGTTGCAAGTATCAAGTGTTTTTCATTCTTCACCAACTTCAAATCTCATCCCTTTTTCACTGTCCGATCCTTCAGCACATCCCTAAATTTGGCTCTTATCTCAAACTTCATACCTACTGTTAAGTCTACTTCAGCCATATTCATCATCTCATCCCACACTGGACACCCATTTCCCTCATCACACAGCTCTTCATCCACATAATCAGTAACCACTGTCTATCTCCCCTACTACTTCTTTCATCCCTCTCATTTTGTTGACTTGCTGGTTTTTTTCTTCTTCTTTCTCTCATTAAAGACCTCAAAGTCTTTAGCATTGTTCTTGAATAGTTTGCGAGCCTACTAGTGAAAATATCATCATTCCAAGGACCCTCTAAATCCTCTAACATCCATGAAGGGCAATCAGAAACTAATGATGAATCAGAATCTGACTCATAATTTTGCACTTCATTCTCAATCCCATTTCCTACCCCTTCCTCAACCCCTACTTCTTCACCCTCTATACCCTCATTGTCACCCTCAGTCCCTTCCTCAACACCTACACCCTCATTGTCACCCTTAACCCCTACACCCTAATTATCACCCTTAGCCCCCAACACCCTCATTATCACCCACAACCCCTTCCTCAACCCTATCCTCAACCCCTACACCCTCAAGAACAAATTTTGCACTCTCATTCTCAGCCTCAATCCCTTCCTCATTCCCTGTTTGTTCAACATCATATTGTAACAGTGACACAGGTTCTTCACAATGAAGAACATTACCACTAACATCTATAGACAACAAACGGCTTGCTTTTCCTTCAATGTAAATTGATATAGCATTACAGTCTTTATAGTCTCTCAATAACTCTCTAATACCTCATCCCCTTCTAACTCTTTATAGACATGTGTAATGTTTGTTGAGGAAGTGAATAATAAATTACTACGTTACTACTCTTGCCCCCAGCTTTAGTGTACATTGTTATTATGTTATCATAGAATAATCTTTCTTTATCAACCCCTGGAAGAA
>NC_026150.1:6189071-6207337 GCF_000512975.1 Sesamum indicum
ACCAAAAACAGCATATAAAAGAGAACTGGGTTCGAGGGGGACCATAATACAAAAACAAACATTAAACAACAAAATACAAAAATTAAAACAATAAGAATATGTTTTTCTCAAAAATCTTACAAGAATTACAAACATTTTCTCAAAAAAAATAAAAAATAAAAACTTGCCAGTTCTTCTTTAACAACACGAACAATTCTATTTAGGGTAAACAAACATAAGTTTTTCGATCAAATTCCCTCGTTTTCGCCCTCTCAATCTCTGACCCACAAAACCCTAATTTTTACTTTGATAATTTTCTCGTCTTGCTGTAACTCTTTCTCTCTTCTTCGAATTTCCTCTTTGACTGTAGTTAAAATACAGTAAGTACATCAGGGTTATAATGGTCAAATTAGGAAGAAATATAACGCCGTTAGTGCTCGTTTAAAAAAATGGCACGTAAGTTGATTAAAACAAAATAAGTGGGGGGTTTTAGAATATTCTAAAAATAGAGGAATTTTTTTACAAACTTTTTAAAATAAAAGGGAATTTTATGCATTTCGTCCATTATTTTAATACAAGACAAAGATGAAGCTATTATTACAACGTGACACTATTCCAGCTTATTAAGAGGAGGCACATAAATTTAGGGGATGCACACAATTGGGACTGACTCATCAATTTGTCATTTATACATATATATAAGGGGATTTACATCGACATCCTTTAAAATTAGGTTTAATTACATAAATATTTCGTATGTTTTGTAAAATTATAATAACATCTCTTGAGTGGTATTTGTGAAATTTTGCATTTAAATAAGAGGTATATTTGTAATTACAACCGTAACCTCAAGGGTGTAGCTATAATTTTATCGAAAGTATGGGGTGTTTGTGTATTTTAGCATAACCTCATGAGGCGTCAATGTAATTTACCATAAAAAAGAATAAAATATCTTTTGCACGTCCTAATTATGTGTAGTTATATATTTTTTTTTTTAAATTTATATGTAATACAAAAAATATTTACAAGTAGATAATGCATAATAATTTCATAAAAAAGAAAGTATGCCATATAACTTATAAATTTTATCAATTACATATACACATAATTAAAATATTTCACATCATTACTTAAAAAATTGCAGAATGTTACAGATTAATTATATTATATATTTGCATACTTTATAGTGCATATATATATGCTTGATTGTAATATTTTAAAATTGTACTGATAATTTATTTTTTTTAAAAAACAATTCAATATATATAAATGTAATAATACAATAAAAAATTATATAAATTTTTGAACAGTTATTTAGAAAATGTAAAGATTGTAAATTTATAGAGTTTATCAGATATACTCATTATAAAAATCTTAAATTTTCGGTGATAATTTTTTTAAATAATTTTTTTATAATAATTCAAATTATATTTTAAGAGAATGATTATAACAGACATATTTTATGGGTTGTAAATAGAAAGGACATTTTTCTTGTTCATATCATGAGAAGATATTTGTTATATTTTATAATTTATGGTGGTAAATACACTTCATGCATCGTTCAAGAGTATAATACGTATTTAACCCCAATAAAAAAAACGTCACTTCTCTCTCGATACAATATAAAATATTAAAATATCATTTATATCCTTAAATATATATACTAATATAATTTTTATATTTTTTTAAATGACCCACTTTATTTTCTAATAACCAATCTATTTGTCATATTTATCCCTATTTTTATTTGTATTTATTACTTGCTCCACTTTTAATTGTGATATTGCACATATATAAATATTATATGTCACGATGACTAATTAAAAAAAATGAAAAACGACAAAAAGCAACAAAGACAAAATCTACCTAACTTAGAATATTAATTAATTAATACCTCGGATTTATAACGCACGTGATATTGTAATAATTGTAACTCAGAAACAAATTAAATATTATTATTTAATTCTGCTATCTCATGTTGGGACAAGATCACTTGTCCGGCTAAAGAAAAAGGCATCAATTATTCCTAACTGCTTTCCTATTACCCCCATCACATTCTATTATTAATGTGCTTTTTCTAAACAAAATGCAAAATGATAGCATTAAATAAGAGATAATTACACCGTCCTCTATTGAGTTATAGTATAATTATATATAAATAATTTGAAAAATTATATCTGCGCTTCTTGCTTTTATTTCATCCAACAAAAAAATTCATCCGTTAGTTAAATTCATAAAATTTGCTGACATCAACAACAAAAAAAATTGAATAAGAATTCATATTTACGTTCAATATATCTGTTACGAACTTAATGCAGGTCAGGAGAATCTTTTCTGACCAAACTACAATTGTACATCTTTATACGCTAATGCATGTAAGGATGTGCATTTTCATGTAATGAATTTTACTAATGGATGGATTCATTTGTTGAACGAAAACAAATATTAAGGATAAGGGATCTATATGTAATTGTATGAAATCTCAGAGGAGGACGATGAAATTATACCTTAAATAAGGTATAGAGTTTTGTTGCAAATAGAAGGAAAAACTCTTATCCGTATTATTTTGCCGAACTCAATTAATAATACGGTAAGTGTATTATTGGTTGTTCTTTTAAATTATATTACATTTATTGTATAATTAATTCAAATTTGATCCAACTCAATTAAAATTTTCCACTAAGATGATTAACAAAAGTAATCATAATTTTATGGCCCTAACTGAAAATATATAATAAGTTTGGCCTAATTTTTGAATAATGGGTTTGATTTTGGGTTTACAAACGCAATAATCTACGTTTTGTAAACGAATATTTATGTTCTAGTTTGATGAGATTTGATGTAATTACGTATAAATTTTTTGTGGTTTGAAAAATTACATTTAATACCACTGAAATTTATTTTCATATAAAAAATAGATCCCTCAATTAGTCAAAATTCGATTAGTTTGTTGATATTAGCAAAAGAGTTGATTGAAAATTCATATTTATCCTCGGTTAACTTTTTACTGACTTATTGCATAGTCAAACAAATCTTTTTCGGATCAAACTACTTTTATACATCTCTACATGCTAATGCAATCAGAGGAGGTGTATTTTCACTTTTATAATGGTAGTTTAGTCTAAAATGATCTGTTTGGTCTGCAATAAGTCAGAAGCCAATTAAAGGTAAATATTGACTTTGATTCAATTTTTTTGCTAATTAGGCAAATTCGGTAAAGTTTGACTAACGGATGTATATATTTGTTATAGGAAAATAAACATCAGGAGTATTAGATTTAATATATCAAACCACATGAAATTTACATATAATTATACCAAACCTCACACGAGGACAATATAATTATCCATTTTTAATTTTTTTAGTTAATTTAATTATATTAATTAAATATATTTTAGTTAATTAAGACTAATTTTAAATAATTATAAAAATTGTATATATATTTTTCAGTTAATTAAGAATAATTTTAGATAATTATAAGACTTTTGTCTTTAAATTAATTTATAACTTATAATTATTATAATTGCTTAATATTTATATTGAATGTACATATCTAAATTTGAAAATAAAATTTAGTATACTAGTGTTTGTACTGTAATTTTTATTTCTGTATTTTGATATTTAATATAAAAAGAGAGAAAAATGCGATTTTTTTTCAAAAAATCAATTTGACCATAGTAATTTTAGATACAAAACAGGGGCATTTTAATCAATTAAAGATAAAAAAAAATATTAAAACACGCAAAAAGTCAAGCACAAACGCACTTCAGGCCCGTGCACCCCGTCTTCTGTTAGTATTTTTTTTTTTTTTTGCTAAATTCATTAAAAACACAAGGGGGTTTAGTGTATTTCTAAAACTCATAGAGGTTTTTACCGATTTAAAATAACACAAGAGAGCAAAACGGAATTTAGCCAAGTTGGTCCTATACCAACTTTTTTCCGAATACTCCCACATCGATTTTTTTTTAAATTATAGCTATTATTTTTAAATACTCTCAATTTTTAATCTGAATTATTTATCTATTTGTTTTAATAAAAAAATAAGCCCTTTACAGAAAGTAAATTTTTTTGGCGAAGCAACCCCTATAATTAAGTTTAAAAAGTGAGTTTGAGAAGTCTTGACACTTGGCCAAACTCACCCTACCAAAACTTTTTCCCACTAAAAAAAATTATTTTTGTGTCTTTTAATAAAACCTCTTAGTATAAGATAAGATATCCCACTTTTACTATGAAGAATCATTAGCCTTTGTCATAATGATACACCACTTGGATCCCACAATTAGGTAAAAAAAATATCTTGGGGAGTGCAGACAATAGTGTTGAGTCATTACTTTGTCACTCGAGTCAGAATACTGTCACATCAGTTCGAATTCTTGATAAAGTTAAACGTACGTTTTCATTGCGTGTTAATTTTTAAATAGTTAAATCTTAATTCTTAGTTGTATTATATTCGATGCTACCTCTACTTTCTGACCAAATAAAAAAACGGGTCATTTACATTAAGATTTCCCGAGATTAGGTTTAATCACTCAGACACCATTTGTATTTTATAAAAGTAAAAGTACACTTCTTATTTAGTAGCAAAATTTTATATAAACATTCTTGATGTACTTATACTAAAATTCTGTGAAGGGGCTTATGTCCTCGTGTAATCATACGTTGATACCCTTTGGTTTGAAAAATTATATTTAGTTTTTCTATAATAAATATGTCTTTTTGTTGGTCAAAATTCAGTGATATGTTGATATTAATAAAAAAATAAATAAAAATTGATATTTACGCTCAATTAATTATTACTAACTTATTACAGGTCAAATAATTTTTTTTAGTAAACTATCTTATTGACGTGAAGATGTATAAGGATAGCTTGGTAAAAAAAAAAATTAATATGCAATAAGTCAGTGTTAAGTCAATTGAGAATAGATTCATCCAATTTTTTTTATTAATATAAACATATTCCATAAATTTTGACTAATTAAAATATTTATTTATTATGCAAAAGTAAATATCATGAGTATCAAATATACTTTTTTTAAATCACAAAAAACCTAATTGAATTAAATATGAAATGATTACAAACAACTCTCGTAAAAAGATAACATCAATCTTGTCTAAGATGAATTCGCACGTTGTCCTATTTTTTTGAGAAGCGCAATTGGAAGTGAAGTGGCACCAAACACTAGGAATTAGGAATCTCTTCTCCTAATCACCGATTTCCTATCACAAAGGGAAAAAAAAAAAAAAAAAAATCTAACTATCATAGAATATTATTAAAGATATCAGATTTGATATAATTATACATAAATTCTTATAATTTAAAAAATTATATATAGCACTTAAGTTAGGGCACTGTCACATCAGTTCGAATTCCTGATAAAGCGTTTGATAAAGTTACACGCACGTCTTCATTGTGTGTTGATTTTTAAATAGTTAAGTCTTAGTTCTTAGTTATGTTATATTCGATGCTGCCTCTACTTTATAACCAGATAAAAAACGAATTAAAAGTACACCCCTTATTTAGTAGCAAAATTTTATATAAACATTCTTGATGTACATTATACTAAAATTCTCTGAAGGGGCGTATGTCCTCGTGTAATTATACGCTGGTACCCTTTGATTTGAAAAATTATATTAGTTTTTCTATAACAAATAAATTTTTTCATTAGTTAAAATTCAATAAATTTATTGGTATTAATAAAAAAATTATATGAAAACTAATATTAATTATTATTAATTTTTTTTTCCCAGTAAACTATCTTTATAAGGTTGAAAATATACCTACTCACATGCATTAACGTTAAGATATATAAGGGTAGTTTGGTATAAAAAATCTTAACACGCAATAACTCAATGATAAGTCAATTGAGAATAGATATAAATTTTCATCATTTTTTTTTATTAATATTAGCATATTCAGTAAATTTTGATTAATTAAAATATTTATTTATTATGTAAAAATAAATATCAAGTGTATCAGATATAATTTTTTAAATTATAAAAAATTATCTGTAATTGAATTAAATATGAAAAACGAATGAGATAATTATCCCTTGAAAAGGAAAAACACACACACACGCAAAAAAAAGAAATGATTACAAACAATTCTCGTGAAAGATAACATCAATCTTGTCTGAGATGAATTTGCACGTTGTCCTATTTTTTGAGAAGTGCAATTGGAAGTGAAGTGGCACCAAACAATGGAAGAGATGATTGGCACTAGGAATTAGGAATCTCTTCTCCTAATCACCGATTTCCTATCACAAAGGGAAAAAAAAAAAAAAAAACATCTGGCTATCATAGAATATTATTAAAGATAAGAGATAATTACACTCTTTTTTTTAAGGATTACACGTAAATTTTTTATAATTTGAAAAATTATATCTAGTACCCCTAAAGTTTACTTCAATCTGTTAGTTGAAATTTATTGAATTTGCTGATATTAACAAGATAACTGAATGGAAATTGATATTTAGGTTCATTCGACTTTTTACTTTGAGTAAATTACGACGGGCTCTCTTGAGGTTAGCCATAATTATAAATACCTCTTCATTGTTAGAAAAATTACAAATACCCTTTTAAATTATAAATAACCTAAGAAATACCGCCTACAATGGGCTGTCACAAGGGGGTAGTTGTAGTTTCAGGTGGAGTATTTATAATTTTTCAAACAATAAGTGGATATTTATAATCACGACAAACTTCAGGACAATCCATTATAATTTACCTTAATAGTTTTTATTCTCATTGTATTTAATTAATTGTAAACTATAAAAAATATGCTATAGCAACGGATTTTTGCCACGAAAATTTGCAAAAGAAAATTTTTCGTTGCTATAGGTACTATAGTTGCATCGATTTTCTCAGTCTGTGGAAAATTTTGCCACGGATAATTGCCCATTGCAAAATTCTGTTGCAAATTACATTGCCAAAAATTTGACTTTTGACAAATCTTGCAATGAAAATTGCAACGACATTTGCAGCAGAATTTACTATATTATTGCAACGACTTTGTGATAATATTTTTGTTGTAAATTTTATGGCAATTTCATTGCAACAGACATTTGCAAAGAAAACTCGTTGCAAATTTTGCGACGACATGTGCAAAAAAAATTCGTGGCAGAATTGCAACATGTTTCTTCCGATTTCAATCCGTTGCAAATTTTGCAAGAGATTTTGAACAAATTTTTTGCTAAAATTCGTTGCAAAATTTTATTACAAAATTTTGCAATAAAAGTTATAATTTTTTTTTATATTTTTCTTTTCAAATTTTGATATGCAATTCTTTAAATTAAAATCACATGCAAGTTACAACTAAAAATTTATAAAATTGAAGCATAACAAAATTTAATTAAAAAATAAAATATAGAAAGATAATTCTATACATGTTAATACATATCCACTAAACAAAAATTTAAAGTTTCAAATATCTAATATTTAATATGGGGGTGATTATCATTTTCACTATCATCTAAACATAGTTGACTAGATCGGAATGGCGAATCATTGTCATTGAGTTATCTTCCAATTCACTAGCATTATCCAACATTGTTACAAAATTTATCCGGGAATTGCATCCTTAGCATTTGCATATGTTTCTTAATCTGTGCGCTTGATTTCCCAAACGCCGACCTTTCCTTGATCCTCTACTTACCATATCTACGTAAACATAATAACTTAGTTAAGTTAGTTAATAAAACCTTTTAAGTTGATTATTAACTTAGTTAAATTAGTTTGGTTTAAACTTTTAAGTTTCAGTTAACTAAGTTGAAAAAATTTAGTTGAAGTTTTTAAGTTCATAGTTAACACTGTTAAATTAATTTAGTAAAACCTTTTACGTTTATTGTTAACTTTGTTAAATTGGTTTTATAGAACATTTTAAGTGCATAGTTAACTTAGCTAAATTAATTTACTTGAAGCTACTTTTTAAGCTCATAATTAAATTAGTTTACTTGAAATTTTTATATTTGAGTTAAGGGACAATTTCACTTTTCATACCAAAGTATACCCTTTTTTTTAGTTTTAGTACCCCAAGTTTTTAAATCATCAGATTTGGTACCCAAAATTTTTAATTTTCGTCCACCTGTGTATCCTTCATTAAGTTGACCGTCAACCCAATTTTGGAGGAAACATTAGGCGGAAATTTATCTATGTAAGGGCATGTTTGGCTTTCATATTATTCAGCATGAAAAAAAAATCTATTTTGGTTCTTTTCGATTCAATTTCATAATTGAGGACAATAATTATAAATAAAAAATACATATTTAATTCAATTTCTATAAAAAAAAATACCAATTTTACTAAAAAAGCACATTTTCTTTTCCTTTTTTCTTTTTGCTTGCCTACAATGCAAATGTTGTCATACTCTATTTATCGGGGGTTTATACTATAATTTTTCATACTTTTCTTTTAATTATTTCAACACATGATTTTTTTGGCTCTTTTTGTGACTAGTGTAATGAAAAGTTTAATAAATTTATAAACAAAAAATCTCAGCCAAAAACAATAACTGAAATATACTTCTTATTTTATGCACAAACAACGGTATAAAATATAAAAATTATGGATGTTCAGTTTTATTGACTCAAAAGTACATTGACACCCTCTGAATGACTTATTCTATTTTTTTCTGTTTATTTTTCCACGAACAATGCGAGTAATAATTGAACATAAGACTCTGTTAGTTTTCTTAAATTATTACTAGGTGATTATCTCTACATTACTCTGCATTTAGCATGTGATTTTATTTTCACAATGATTTGAATTGGGAGAAAATGTTTGAATTGGTATTTCCTTAAAGATTTGAATTATTTTTTTTTTAGAAATTGGGTTAAATATATATTTTTTTACATTATTGTCCTTAATTATAAAATTGAAATCGAAATAGAATTTTTTTGTGAGTTGAACAAAATGACAGCTAAACATGCCCTTATATAGACAAGACCCCATCTAATTTTTCCTCCGAATTTGGACTTACCATTTATTTTAACGGTCAACCTAACGGAGGATAAAATATTTATATAATAGTGTATATAATTCCAAAATATACAATAATACACCACCAATGTATATCATTTTTAACATCTACAAAAAATCAATATTTACAATAATACAATCCTAAAATAAACCATCTTAGAAAGAAAGAACATACCTAAAAATTTTAGTTTCCCCTCAAACCTATTAAAAAAATAAGAGGGAAATTAAAAAGAAAATTATAAAGAGAGAGAGAGAATGAAGGGAAAAAATTTGATGTTAATTTTTATCATTAAAACTAAAGAATGTATATCTTATGTATATACATTTTTTCAAAAATTATATTTTTTTTATTATTTAAATTTAAGTTATACATGTTTCTTTTTTTATAAAAAATTAAATTTATCTCTTAATGATATATTTTTATACATTATGTAATTATATTACTTTATTTATTTTTTTTAATATTTTCTCAATATACTTAAATGAGAAACATTGTAAAAAAATATAATATGGTTAATGAATAATAATCATCATCTCAAAAAATAAAATAAGACACATTGTGTTCGATTATTAATCATCATCTTGTCCAAGTGTTTGTTTATCATCATCATTATCATTTGTTTCATAATTTTCATAATTTGATATTGATGGTATAATGACCAGGATATTAATTTGAGTACAGAAATAAAAAAATTTGCCCAAAAAAAAACCAAAAACAATTAGAAACGGAAATTTAAAGGTTTAGAGACGGAATTAACAAACAAATAATATACCTTTAGAGACGGATTACAGACGGAAAGTTCATCTTTTATCGACGGAATGGAGACGGATTGTCTACGGAAATCAGAGACGGACTACATTTAAATTTTCTTCTTTTTTTCGACAGAATTAGAGACAGAATTTTCCGTCTCAGAATTAGAGACGGAATATTTCCGTCGCTAAAAATTAGCCACGGGGCTTTCAGCGACGGATTTCGGCGATGGATTTTCCGTCTCTAATTTGCTTTAGAGACGGAAATCCTACTTTCAGAGACGGAAATTTCCGTCTCTGATACCCTGTTTTCTTGTAGTAAAAACTATCTTCTTCTTCTTTATTATTGGCTATACCGTTTGTCACGTAGAAGTGGAATTTCATTTTCTGTAATAATTGGAATAGATTTGACCTCACCCTCCTGAAATGTTGCCTAAGTCCACCTTGACACAACTTTGTGTTAGGTTATATTCTAATTTGATGCTACTACCCTTTCCACTGTTGATAACTAAGAGTCACTCTTGCTCCGATGTACAACGGATCAACATTAAAAAATTTATCTATATGGTTGTATTTCATTGAATCTGTCCTCATAATTATGATATCCATGATCAATATATGGTGGAGAAATACAGGACTAGCTACATCAAACACCATTGTGTGATCTCAATTCAGTTTCTCATAGTTATTCCAATGTGTCGTCTGGTCTGACAAGTTATTTTCAGATATTGAATACTCATATTCTGGCTCATCATGAGATGTCGAATTATAGTAACTTTTTAAAAAGCCTTTTTTAAGGAGGTTGTATGTCGTCTCCTGTATAGATTTGTATTATCATTCTTACATTTACTACATGGACAACGAATTTCTCTTTAACCATTAGAACATGTTGTGTTTTTGCTTAATTTTATAAACTCTGTATACCGTCTTGAAATTCTTTTCTAATACCATTATGGAGTAGATTCTTCTCATACATCAACTTTCTCAACTCTCTCAATTCCAAAACCAACAATTATATATACATTCAATAACGACATAGATAATAAGCTAGTTAAACCTCCAGACGTGTGACTTGTTGCACCGATTTGATCACAAATAGTTAAATCCCACATAGAATATCAAACTTCCAGCACAAAAAAGAAATGAGAAGTACGAATAGGTAAAAAGAATGGATAATTAAACAAGAATGAAGAAAGGTGTAAGTATTCTTTTATCGCCTTTTTGCAGCAAATTTTGCCATAAATTTTGCCATTACCCTCACATCTGCTACAAAATTTGAAGCAAAGTGTAATTTTGACACTGATCAAACATCCCTTGCAAATATTGATCATCAAACTTTACAACGAATTTGCGTCCGTGGAAAAAATCATTGCAACACTCAACTCTTTAATTTGCAAAGAAAAACATATCAGGAAGTTCGTGGCAAAAATAATTTCTATTTTTCTTGAAAATTTTGTAACTCGAAGATCGTTGCAAAAAGTTTAATTAAATTGCAACGGCTTCTTTCTGATGCAATATTTATTGCAAATTATTAGCAACGAATATAATTTGAAAATCAGTTGCAAACTTAGGCACGGATATTAATTGTTGCACAAATCATTGCAAATTAGCATGGATATGTTCCGTGACAACTTTTGCAGCGACTTGCAAGGAAAGTGGGTCATCCAAAAGTTGATCGACTTTTGCAATGGAGTTTTGCAGCGGAACTCGTTGCAATATTTCATTGTTGTTTTGTCTTGGAATTTGCCAGGAAAATCTCAATTTTTGAAATTTTGTTGCAATGTCGTGGCAAAGTCTGTGACAAAATTTCTATTGTAAAAAAGCCGTTGCTATAACATTGTTTTTTTTTTTTTTCTCTTTTGTAGTAATGGCTACAATTTAAACACTACAACTTAAAAATTATAATGATCGAAGTTTGGCATAAATAATTCCACACTGATATATACATGTGGAATCAATCCTCGTATCACTGCAAACAAATGAATTATTTCATACATTATAAACGACTATAATTTAAAAATCATGACAAATTAGTATTATATATCAGGATCATACAAAACCAATACGAACATTTCAGTTTTAATCATACTTGATTAACATTAATTATATCCATGACCAAAATATTGATCATAATTTTTTATTATAATTAATATTTTAACCTCGTTTGCAAAATAACAACTAATTAGCTATATTACCTTGATGAATAAATATTCATTATAAATTTTTAATTTTAGAAAGTTTACATTTCTTCATGGGGAAAAAGCACGCAACCCCCTTTGTGATATTGTAAATGAGTAAATTATCCCCATAAAAAAAACTAGTAATTTATCCCGTTGTATTTTATAAAAATACAGCAAGTTACCCCCTGTATTTTTTAAAATGAGACAATTTACCTTCTTAGACATAATAGGTAAATTGATGCACTTTAAGAAATACAGAAAATAAATTACTATTATTTTACTCATTTATACTATCATAAATAAGTTGCATTAAACCCTTTCTTGTTCGTGTCTACCCACATGCTTCAGCAATATTCTTGTCCCATGCAAGACTTCTTTACCCACTAAAAAATTGTTTCTACATAGGCTTGTGAACAGTAGACATCCAAACATGGTTTAATTTAATTTAAATTTGAATTTAAAACTTCATTGATCAATTTAATTTAAAAGCAATTTATGAAAATATAAATGTTTCCTCTTCTTATATAATTTGATTAATTATGATATTCTTACCACTAACAAATTATAACTTGACTCACATCATTTATTAATTTTACCTGTGGTGTGTGTCAGTGTAGAACTTTTGATAAAAAATAATTCCATAATCCCTCGTTTTGGGGAATTATATGTCAGATCATGATTTTATTAAGACCCAAAATATACTAATCAATTAATAGATTATACATAATATTATATTATTTTATTATACATAATTCTACTAACCAAACATGTTACCTATGGGAAAAAACATGTGGTAGGTGACCAGTGTGCATTCTGAAATCCTAAATCCTGATTTGTCCAACTAATTTTGTTAAAAATTTACATGCTTATAGAACCAAAAATTGTCAGTTCAATACTTACGGGACTAATTTTGCCACTCCTGTATATACAAGACCATTTTTGCAATTTTGTCTTTTTTTTTTAAAAAATATATATAAGTCGTTGTGGCACGCCGTCGCTACGCATTTATAATAAATATTCTTTAATACTTCAAAATATATTTATAAATAAAATAAATTATATAAACCAATATCTTATATTTCACAAAAAAAAAAAAAAAATAAAGAAAAAATAATTTAAGGGTATTATTTGATTTAACAAAAAATTAGTACTGAAATATTACTGACCATCGTTCGTGAGTATAGATGGCTTTTTATTTTTTATATCAATATAGATTATGATGTGGTTGTGATTTTAATGAAAGGATGAAATGAAAATTTTATCCTCTGCACAACGATTCACCATGTGAAATTGAGTATAAAGAGAGAATTTTTGGGAGTGTGTATAGGGTGGTTTCATCGATGAATAGTAACTTGGTGCAAAAAATAATATTTTAAATATTTATAATGGTGTTGAAAATTATGTAATATAGTAGAATGTATGTATTCATTGTATGGCTTATATATAAAAATTATTTTTTTGCCCTTGTAACTAAATGTGTATTAACCTCATACACATCAAATTAGTAGTGTCTTTTAATACATCCTTTTAGTTTATTTAATATATATATATATATGCACACACATATAAGATAAAGATAATATTACAACATACCACAACTCCCATTTATTTATTCTTTTAATCTTTTATTTTCATTCCATATTGAGAATAAAATTAATCCTGTTTAATTATAAAAAAAAAAAGTAATCCTATTTAACGAGTAAACGAAAGAGTTAAACTTCTCTAATTCAAAGGTTTCGAACTCGTCTTATTAACAAAAGTTCGACTTAAACTCTAATTCACTTATCGCTGGACAAATAATTCATTTATGCTCTGAAGAATCACTAGCATTGTCATACACCAGTTGGATCACATGCAAGAGTCGTTAATCTGTGTCATTAAACAATGTTCATAAAAATTGAAGCAATTGCTACCCACCTTGGATCTATGATTTAGGGGTATTTGATTAAATTTATTTAAAATATTTTATAAACTTCTTTATCTTATAATTAAAATGTTATAGTGTTTGGAATAATTAATAAACTCCTTTTTATCATGAAATGATAAAAAAAGTAACCAGCGCCTTCTTTTGATGTATATATTTTATACTTACAATCTTTTTAAAGTATTTATATAGAAATTACACATTAGTTTAAATCTAAATACAATTTAAGATAATCTTTATACAAAAATGAAAAATATTGATCGATGGATTATTACCTGAACTTTTACATTGATACCATTGCATGCTAGATTGAATATTATCATTAGATGTATAATTAATAGTTTATTATTAATTGCAATGATTATTTTTATATAGTTGTATAATTTATATTATCTTTTAACTATAATTACTTATTATTTTTAATTAAATATTTTCTATTTTTAAAATGCAAAAATAAAATAATAAATAAATACCAAACAAATATTCTTTAAACATTACCTACTAACAAAATCACCATCCACCATGGCTAAATTTAACTTAAATCCACATAAATTTATAGGTGCTATTAAATAACGTACCACAAAGGTTTAAACATATGCGATTAAGGGTTGGATGTCTAATTGTTCAAACAGTAAATATCAGAAATTTCTCAATAAATTTTTGACAATTTGTTTTTTTTAAGATAAATATAAATATACCGCAGAAAATGCTAGTTAACAAAAAGATGGTTATCCTCGTAAATTTACTATACTTTAACATGTTAGTTCCAAGTTAGTCAAATGAATACTACTCTTCAAGATGAAGTACAACATGACAATTTTGTATTCAAGAGTCAATGTTTTAAGAGAAATGTTTGAATTTTGAACTAAATCATGTCTTGTAGAGGAATGTGGATAATAGATTAATTGTTAATGATGTAATTAGACCACATGTGAAGAATACCAAGGGCGAAGGGATGTCATTAGCATTGACACAATCCAATTTTCTGGTTTTATGTAGTAATTATTTAATTATGTAATAAATACATAATATGTATTTTCTAAGTTCATAAATAATCTTCAATGACTAACTCTTCATCTGGTTGTGTGGAGACGCGACTGCCACGATGACAAGCAATATCATATAAGAAACACAAAAAGCACACCACTTTAGAAATTCTAGTGGTTTTGAATTATGACTTGTGTTTTGATTTGATGGGAAGGAGCTCTACGTGATGTTAGGGTAAATTATAAGGAGCTCTTTTAAGATTTGTCTTAATAACAAAGATATTTTCGTTGTTTGAAAAATTATAAATATCTTCTTAAAATTACAAAAATCCTAACAAATACCTCTCCACAACGAGTTATCACAAGGGGATATTTACTAAAGTAGTTGTAATTACAACATGGTATTTGTAATTTTTCAAACATATAATGGATATTTGTAATCATAACAAATTTCAAGAAAGCCAACAATAATTTACCCTATAGTATTTGATAAAATAATTCTTTGATCACATCTTAAGTCCGAAAGGTGATGCCCGATATTCACACACACATATATATATGCTGGGATATATGAGTCCTTGTAGAGGTTGGAAAGATAAAATATCACCTATTTTTGTGTAGGTACGAGTGATCGGCAGCGTGCACTATGAAACTTGAAGGAAAAGTACAACTACTATCATACTTGTAGAAATACAATAGTATAGAAGGAAGTTTTTGGAAAGCAAGATGAATGAATTTGTCCCATATGCGTTTCTTCTTACCATAGATTTATTACAAGTCTACCCTTTTAATGTTTGGTGTGAGATTTACAAGTTTGTCCTAACTGCTGGATGCATAAATACCTTTATTTGGTTGAAAAATAACATACCAACAACAAAAATAAGCTGGAAAAACTATTAACACCTACTTAAACTGTGAAATACTCATTAAAATACTAAAATAAGTGAAGTACTCAAAGAAACTTATTAATTACTAAAATTTAATAACAAAACTATTTATAAAAAAAACTCTCAAACCAATCTCATCTATGTATAATGAGAGGGTAAACATCATTTGGTAACCAAGTTTTATTATCAATACCGAACAATTACAAATAACTTAGTTGGTACCATTAATATCGCTTTTGGTACTCTATTACTTTTTAGTAATCACAGATAGATTCTTAAATGATAAATAATAATTATACTTCAGAAAATATTACATAAATATCAATATTTTTTTTATCTTAGCTATTTTGCTTTTATCGTGACGGTTAGTTTTCAAGATTATTATGTTTTTACTGTTGGTATTTTTAAATAAATGTTGGTATTTTTCTAAAAAAATATTATTAAACAACTTATATGATAGTCAAGTAAGTCCACTCATGGAATATATATAAAATAGTAAATTTGTTCTAATCAATATAATAAAGATATAGAACATAAATATTTATATTTATCCGCTATATTTTCCATCACAAATAAAACCCTCTTAAAAGGTTACAGTATGAATTGTTGCCGATCGCAAAAGTGAAAAGAACAAATATTTTCAACTATTAACTGAAACATGGTTAGAAGGAAGGTAATTTCTATTTTAACCAAATCTATTGCATTTGTTTTTTTTTTTTTTTTTGGGTAGGTGGGTAGGTTATAATCATAAAATTCTTGTTTGGACCTAATTATATCGAACCAAATTAATCACTAGAGCAAATGCTATGTGATTAGTTACTTTTCCTAAACTGTACACCAATTACACGATAAGTGCATTAGGATTACACTTGTTCTGTGATTGTCAATTTTCCCTAAACTGTACGCTAACTACGGGCAAGTGTATTGCACTTACCATACTTGCTATATGATTGATTAAAATTTAGCCGAGTTGGATCCAAACTAGAATTTCCCGATAGTTAGAACCATTTTTTAGGGTGTTCTCCATTATGCTTTTGCTTTTCAAAAATAGAATAGAAGTGACTCTCCTTTATGAAAAGGAGCAACATACTCAAGAACTTAGCAAGATCCTCTATAGAAACAAGTCTAAAACTCCTTGTTAAGCGTCAACCATCTCACAGAGACCAAAGACACGGAGGCGTGCGGACAGAATGGGACTCAGGAGATGGCCAAAAATGGTTTCCATCTTCATCCTTTCAAAACCATATTTTGTATTTTCTTTCTTGTCTCCTTCTAATTTTTTAGTTGAGGTTTATAACAGTTATTTGTGCACACGTGGTAGGGTAGCGATCATTAGTTGCAGTTTTGAACTAAGCAAGAATGAAGTTGGGAAATTAACCAGATTGGCAGCTAAAGCTGTGGAATCATACCATCAGAATGATGTACCAGTACTAAAAATCAGCACATCAATAATATATCACAATAATCAGTCAATGCGTACATTATATACATCAAAGCTGTGTACCTGCGTCAATCCTGCTTGGTGTGTGTTGTCGTTCCTATGAGTTCGCCCTGTAGTCTCATGGAGAATTGCCGTGAAGGCAAAACACCCTCAGCTCCATTGAGCAAGCATTGCCATGCTGCCTCTGTTCAATAGAAGAAGCTGTGTTTGGGGCTCTTGCTCCTGTTCCACGAAGTGATCATATAGCCAATCTCAATCCAATATTTTCTCCCCAGTCGAGAAAAGATTCCACACCACAGTGCCAACTAAATAGAGCCCCACAGAAACCTCGAAGACATCATCCCAAGATCCTGGAAAACACAATATTTAATACTCGATTTGAAAGAACTCAAAACATGCTGGCAAAATGTTTCAAACCATTGAGATCTCGCAACCTATTTCAATCAAAGACCAACTTCACAGGTTCTTTCGGGCTCATGGGAAGTTGACCATGAGCCATGAAAAGCTCAGAGATCTCTAAGAAAAAGTTGGAGGATGTGTAATATGTCCAGTAGACTAGAATATGACAACAAACCACAGGTAAGTAATATGAAATCTAGTGCATGCAAAACCTACAACTGCTTCACATAAAAGCACCCCACAAAATGATTCAAAATCACAAAACATTTTCATTATCTCAAATTGAATGTGTAACTGTAATGTAGTACAACAGCAAGGGCACAATAATAAACACTGGAGGCAGTAAGTTCAATAACAGGCCAAATGTGTAGAATTGATTTTAAGATAAGTTTGCAAGAATAAAGACAGAAGAATATATCAAAACAAATGGAGGAATAGCACTGCAAAAAAAAATTTGTCAAGGTTACATCGAATGAACTTTACATAAGCATTCATGATGTGGCAAAATGGTTAGAATCCACCAATCAGTAGGCCAGCCGAGGAAAAAAAGTGTCAGAACCCAAGTGGTTGTTTTAAGTTAGAATGGGTGGGCTAGCTATTAAATTCAGCATTTTTACCCCCTCTCCCATTTGCCACCTTTATTCATGACAAACTGTCGACAAAATAACTTGTCACAAACTTGAAAATGAAACAACAGCAACGAAAAATGCCTAGCAATAAGTGCCAGTTTCTAGCATGACTAGAAAC
>NC_026150.1:6207347-6253746 GCF_000512975.1 Sesamum indicum
TATCGTATCCGTCATTCTAACTCTAGTGCTCTTCTGTTGTATCAGTATAACATAACTCCTTATAACCCCTTGCATAAATTGTAAAGTACTTGGTATGCATATGGTTCTTTCTGTTGATACATTTCACCTAGATGGATCCATCATTGATGAGAAAGGTTATGCAAAGTTTTATATCCTCATCATCCTTGCATGAAATCAAATTTTGTCATGACAATAGCAACCGTAATGTTGCACTACACTATTGTAGAGCCATTTTGCTTTTGTTGCAATCTATCTTATAGCTACAACAGTAAATCCAATCTTTCTCATAAGGCTGAAGCAAATGTAACTTCACCATCATTTATCAAGAATTGATTAAGAAATTCAGTTGACATTTTCAACACACAATCATAGCATGAAAATTCACTTACCAAATGAGTTACATTAGAAACAATGAGCAAAGTTAGTCAATGTGTGGCTAAAGTTTCTTGATGCTCCGTGATGAATGTCTAGATAAAGGCCATATATAAACAAGAGGAAAAAGCTCAAAAGAAACCTGCAATTGTCTCTACCTCATTTGTTTGCCATCATATTCCCTTCATAAATGAATAGAATATGTTGGATTATAATTCATAACCAGAATACCAAAAGTCAATATTTAGATGATTCTTGCATTCTGATACTCAAACTACCTGAATTTGAAACTGAATTCAAGAATTCAAATTTTGATCTTTAACCAAAAAGACGTTTAAAATCAAATTTTTAACAATATCCTTGATTAAAAGATACATAATCCAAGAAGTACTTTGCTGATGACAATTATTAAGATAAAGCAACCAATTCTAACTGCATTTTTCTCAATGTTGGTAAAAGTAGTCTTACAATAAGTCATATCATTCACAATCAATATAAGATTTACAAATGCATCTACTGGAATCAAATGAACGGATCAGGCAAATTTGATTAAGATGTACCATAATCATAATTGAATTGAGATTCAAATGCTTAATGAGTTAATAAGAACTAATGGGATCACATCCAATTGAGTTCATACCAAGTCCCAACCATGGACAGCACAAATCTCTTGTATTCATCCTATACAAGATTTTATCACATTCAAAATTTGGGTACGGTGAGCAAAGGGTTTGTATTGCCTACAGGGTGTTTGTAAGGCCACAACTTTGTCACGTGTATTCAATGAGGATCAATAGAGATTCAAATTTTGTAGGAGGAAATACAATTTCTGAACAAGGCAAAAAGAATGAGGAACATCAATACTATTTGTAGGACCGACTATCAAAGAGAACAGAGATGCCATAGATTTTATTTTTAAATGAACATTTCTATTTCCTAAGCATACTATCATTGTTGTAGGCCTACTGTTAATCGAGAATATTTGAGATCATCAAAGAAGTCTCCCAGGACATACCATGTTGCAAGATATAACCAGTTGCAGCGGTACCAAAAACACCAGCCAACACCCCAGCAGTATTAGAAAGACCAAGTAGTACACCCTGTGATGGTTTCCATACAGTCAATTCATACAATGATATGGAGTTAAAATAGAAATGAAAGTTTTAAAGGCACTCATGGGGCACGTGGCACTACCAAAAGCGCCTCAGGTCAGTGCAAGCACACTCGTATTAGCATGTATTATGATTCAAAAAAACAATTGCTTCTATATTTGTTGTTTAGCACATGAGTTGATGTTAAGGCAAAAAAAAAAAAATCCTATTATGTGTTTACTTTAGTTCAAGACCTATCAATATATTTCCTTCTTATTAATCGTCTGTTATGCCTCTTACACTCAAGCTTTATTTCACAATGTTTTTCCTACTAGTTACTTAGTATAGGTGAACACAATTTTAGTCATTAACCTTTACAACTTGGTCTCAGTCCCTTTAGCCCTCCGTTTTATTGCTCCACTGAGGTTTTTCATAACATTCTACTTTTGTGGAAAATTTAGCCCCGGCTGTCAACTTTTCTTTACTTGCTAATGAAGTTGTATGGCATGGACTAAAACGTGAAAGGTTCAAACCTAAGGGCCAACACTAATAATGAAAAGTTTTCAAGTTGTCACGAGCATATACATGAAAATTTCAGTTACAACTAAACAACAGTTAGTGTTTAGTATTATCTTTTAGGGTTAAATACGTTTTCCACCCCTGAAGTATGCGTATGGCCGCACTCACCCGCTAAACTATAAAAGGTAAAAAAAACCCACCTCATAACACTGGACGAAAAGTTTCAGGATACTCTTTGTGATATGTAGTCTCACAAGAAAAATGTTTCTTGCGTGCTTGAGTTGTATGAGCAACTTTTTCCTTTGTGACAAGATGATGCTCTCACTCTGATTATTTTGCTTCACCGAAAGGAGTTGTTGATGAGATACTTTTATATCATCCTTTGAAGTGTGATGCTAAGGCTCAACATGCTCACCAAAAATTTTTTGGGGCCAAATTTCTATCCATCCTTGATTCTTCCCTTCATTCCCACTAGAGATTCTCTATTAGCCAGTGAGTCAGTTCCCACTTTGTCTAATGATTTTTCCCATGTGCTTCATGTTGGTACCAGGACCACAAAATCTCCCCTACTTCCGAGACTTCGCGTTTAGCTATTCCAGGTCGTGGTTCATCACGTGGTGCCAATCTAGGCGAGGACAAGGCCGTTGTTCACATAACTCTCATGGTACTCGTTATTGTGAACATTATGTCAAAACCATGTCTTAGGAAAAAACTGGATTAAGTTTGGCAAAGCCTGGGGGCCAGTGCCCTTTCTAGTGAACTTGAAGTATCGGCTCCAAAGTTTGGTTGAGTTTCGCTGAGCTGAGAGGAGTATGAGCAACTTCTCAACAGGAATAGTGTGCCAGAACATAAACATTGCCATATTCTAGACGTTGATTGTGACTTATGTCCCACATGACTTCCTCCATGTTTTTCTGATAAATCATATGCCATTTCCATCTAGTGTTCCACATAGAGATATTCCTAGCTCTTGTCTATATCCTAGTCAACCTCTATTTCATGTTGTCCCTCGGATTTTTGGGTCTTTGTTTTTCCCTGCTTTCACCGATGATGCTGATAACTATGTCCTAGGTCTGTCAAGTGAATCTTTCTCAGCTATGCTCATATACAGAAAGTATCGTAGCTATGATCCTGTGGCTTGTGGTCATTCACTTCAACTAACATTACATTTTTTGAGTTTACCCCATATTACTTCAAGTACAAAAATGGTGTTGAGATTTCTTCCAGCTCTGTGTCTGTGCCTCTTTCACCTCTTTGTCACCTTTGGACCCCATTAACTTTTCCCTCGCCTTCTTCAGGTGTATACTCGTCGTCATCGGGTATCATCCACTGCATTTGACGATTTTACTCATCCATCGTCTCCTCTTGTAGCTCCTACTTACCTTTGCCTAGTTAATCCGATGGTGACCTTCTTATTGCTTGTCGCGAAGGTAAAGGGTGATGTACTGCATCTTTCAGCTAATTTTCTCTTATGAAGATTTAAGTCCTTCCTTGATACATTTGCTGTATTGCTCTCCAGTATTTTGCCCCAGTACTATAGCTCGAGTAGAAAGTTAGCAATGCATGATAAAATGTCTACTCTTATATCTTGAGAACTTGTGCCTGCTCCACTGATGCAAATGTGTCTTGCCGCTGGTGTTCAAACTAGTATCCCCTGATCGGACTATTTATCAGTATAGGGTCCTTGTGGTTGCCAAGGGTTTCACTCCAACCTATGGAGTTGACTATTTAGAGGCATTCTCTCCCGTTGCTCATCTCAATTCCATTCGTTTCATATTCTCCTTGGCTGTTAATCAAGATTGGCCTATGTATCTGATGGATGTGAAGAACACCTTTTCCTATGGTAAGTGAGGTTGTCTTTATGGAGTATGTTGCTTAGAGGGAGAATCCGAACATGGTGTGCAAACTAAAGAAAGTAATTACGGCCTCAAGTAGAGTCCTTGAGCTTGGTTTACAAGTTTAGAGGGTGATTATTGAGTTCGGGTTTCACATATGTCAAACAAACCATTTTGTATTTGTGTATGGGGACCATCTGGTATGGTTATTGTGGCTGTGGGTGTTGATGATATCCTGATTTCTGAATGTGATGTTGAGGGTATCCACAAGATTGAGGCGTATCTACAACAACACTTTGACACTTTGTCACGAAAGACATGCATATCCTAGATATTTCTAGGACATTGAGATTGCTCATCTATCTATCCCAAAGAAAGTATGCTCTTGACTTACTCCAAGAAACTAGCTACTTGGCACTAAACCTGTGGATACTCCTACGGAGTTCAATTTTGGGACAATAATGGTATGGATTTCCAAGACAAGACAAATGATGAGTGGAAGAATTTGTACACCGTATATTCCTTCATTGGAGCAAATAAGAGATGTGTCACTAAAGCTTTGGGAACCAAGCAATTTTAGTTTTTATATTGCAAGTTGAGCATGGTTGATATATGCTCCAGCTTGAGGGGAGTGTTAGAAGATTGTTAGGGGATCTGCATATATTTTCCATTTGTGGTTCGCATTTTTTTACAAATAAATCAATTATATCCACACCATATTTCTATTTCTACTCTAGTAATATTTGGGACTAGTTCTTCATATCAAGTCATTTTCTTCATTCAACAGGCTAAACTAGAGAGAAGGTAATTAAATTCGTGGCGAAGTGATGGACCAAAAATGTAATCACTTCAAGTGTGTTGGCTTGTTCACTAAAATTCTCAATAGTATCATAGCTTTTAGATATATTAAGTATATCAATTCACAAGCCTTACGCCACAACCTGAGACATGTGAAGGCCTGCCTAACACTCTGCGTCTTCAAAAACACTAATACAAATGTTAGTGTTTATTATGAACACTAAAATTTACTTATCAATTGTAGAATCTTGAATTATAATGTCCTTCTAATGCCTTCACTAGGTTGACATTGATGACAAAGGGAGGATTAAAGGTAAATACTTACTGAATATCGCGGAGCAATATCTTGATGGTTTGAATACAACCCTGACTGTGAAAAAGCATCAGCTCCCTACGCCAAAAACAATTTCGAAAAATCACAACCAATAAAGACTAAAAGCACAAGTACTTGAGTACAACTCTTCTTGGATTTAGGGGTTAGGAGCAAAGGAAAATCAAATAGGAATAAACTGCAAAACATTCTTGTTTTGGAGAATATTAGTGTTATATTTAATATATTTAAGTATAAGCTAAAAAGAATGGAAGTAGATTTTACTAAATTTATAAAGTATCTAGTAATTATCTCTGCAAAACAGTAATTTCATCTTTTCCTCTGGAACCAAATGAATAGAAAGGTTTTGCATCGTGTTTCCTTCACTAAGCTCCAAAGCCATAGCATAAAATGTAGAATTAAAGAAAAACACGAATTGGGCAATAAGGATTAAGTTTCTTTCAGAATCCAAAAACATTCATGTCGAAAATTGATTCATAGCGCCAACTAAGCAGAATATATCAAGCAAACAGTCAGAGGAAAAGCTTAAGAGAAAAGAAAGGGCAGTATAGCTTTTCCAGTAGTTGCATAGTAGTAATTTTCTCAAATTTATATAGTTTAATTGAGGATTTTAATGTGGTCAATAATGAAAAACCTGGCTGCACGCCATACACAAAACCGCCATTGCAGGGGAATCAATATGCTTCAGCTGAGTCAAGAAGAAAGCAGGGCCGAGAAATCCAATTGTCTGCATGATCTGCAGAAGACATAAAAGAATACAAAACCATTAAAAATTCAAATGCTACAAATGTCAGTGACTGCATCTACTAAATTAACTTGATACGACATCAGTAGCTTTGCAGCTGATTCACAGAAAAATATCACTCTGTGACCAGCTCACAACATACCGCTTGTAAAAAAGGCAGAACCTGCAGAACTAAAGCAAGGAAAATATACACTTAAGAGAGCTTCTCAATCAGCTTGCAAGTAAGACGTAGTGTTCAAGTAGATATAATTTGCCAACAATCTATAAAATCTTCCTTAGCTATTACTAGGAAATTTCCGTTTGGAACTTACTAATCCTTTCCCCATCCCAGCTTCCCTTGTTAATTATGGAAAACCATGATTGTTTGAATTCATTCAACTGCATTTTAATACAACAATCTTTCTCAAAGTCACCTAAGGTGGTGGATTATGTGGCCTACAGCACTTCAATTTACAAAGAGACAAGTGGCAAAGGTGAGTAAGTCATCAGCAACTAAATAAAAATGTTCATATTGGAAATGTATAACCTAGAATTTTACTTGAAGACAGAAGTAAAAGGGCAAATTATATCTACACCCCTAAGATTGTCGTAATTTCGGCCCCTTGTTAGATTAAAAGTTATAATTATGCCCCTTAAAGATTGTAACACCCTTGCACATTCAGTTGGAAATTTCTGAAAAGATACTTCCGAACTTCCGGTTAGGCCATAATTTAAGTAAAATAATGTTATAATAAATGACGAAAACCCTTTCGACCTAGCTATAATTGTATTTCAAGAGAGGGTATTTGAAATGAATAAAGAGGAAAATGGGTGCATTTCCATTTAATTACCAAATCTAGACAGTGGTATATTGAAAATAAAAATATAAGCTTACAGTTAGACCCAAGGGGCATTTTTATCCGTAAAAAATGATCAAATTTGGATCAAAAAAATTTTCCACCAACGGAAGTGCAAAAATGATGTTCAAATGAACTTTTCCGGACGCTCAGCGTATGGGGGAAAACTCTAAGATTTTTTCTTTCTTGTATTATGACGTACCCCTTGTAATGTACCCTAAGGAAAAAGATAAAGATGCTCGTGCACTAGTTGAAGTCGGTATAGTGACAACAACTCTGGTGTTGATGCAACAAAAGTGTACTACAAAAATTAGAAACAGATGAAGTGGTAGTATAAAGAATGGGAAATAGAAGATGCAGTCAACTAAGAAGGTGCGTGGCTAAGATCATTTGTCACATGATATGATCTCCTACAGTTTATAAAATATTTTTGGAACTTATAACATACAATTGTTTGGTTAGGTAAAAAATAAAATAAAATAAAATAAAAAATTGTTTGGTTAGGTCAAAAGACTCTCTTACAAAAGGGGACAGCTTTTGCCCTTGAAACCTCATGTAAAACATCATATGAGCTCCCACATCTAATAAAATATTTATAAAAGTTTATAAGACGCTATATACGTTAGATCATTTTTGAAATGCTTGAACGACTAAGATCATGAAGCATGTACAATTAATATAGTGAAAAGTAATGGGATCTGTTAGGATCATAGATATAGACTAATAAATCCTTCACTTCTTTTAAAAGTGTTATAAAATGTCAATGTCCTATTTAAGGAACTTGTAAGATTATTTTCTAATGATTCATTAAATACTCTACATTATTTAGCACTCTCAAACAATTTAAAAGAACATTTTAGGAAGCTTATTAACTCAACCAAACACCATCAAAACCATCAAGAAAATCTCAACAAGCTTTGCTCACAGCTATTCATTCTTATGGTTACAAATCTTAGCAAACAAGCATGAATAACAAAAGCATATAACCCAAGGCTCGCAAACATTGCACAATTATCATCTAGCTTATACACAAGTAAAAATATATTACCTTTCTAACCATGGTCACAGATACGCCTCTGCTCACAAGAGTATCTGCAATCCAACCACCCAAATTGGCAGAAAAGGCCATCGTAAGCCATGGAAAGACAGATAAAAGTCCCGATTCAGTAAGATTAAACTTCAACACCTACACAAGAGTTTATAAAAGAAAATTGAATTTATGCTATTTTAGAACATCAATTTTTAAAGAAACAACAATGAGGTTGTAGCATTTGCGCAACAAAACAAATAGATCAACTCCTATTTTTCCCAAACCAGCAAATTTGTAATTAAAAAGAAAAAGAGGAGAACATATTGGTCCTCTAATACACCTTGAGGGGGAACATTACTAACTCAATAGGAGTATATAAGTCCTTGCAATGCCAATCCAAATACTTTTTCCATGATCCATCTGATTGCTCTCATCGTAAGTGGAAACAGATTTCCTGGAGTTGACCAGGACTACAAACCTCATTTCAGTTAACAAGAGAACTTGGACCCAGTTAGACATGAGCATCATCACCCTTCCCGCCACCTTCTCCAAGCATGGGTAATGCTGCTGTTTCTTTTCCCTCTTGCCATTTCTGTCACTCAGTCCTCAAGGTAAGGAGACCCCACAGTGATTAACAGTAGCAATTGCACCCACCACCCCGTACCATCACGATGGTATCATCTTCCCCAACAATTATTCTCATGATCATCCCCAGGATAACCCCCATAGTTCAACTGGCATGACTTTAATCAGTTTCTCATCTTCTTATAATTTTCATTAGTTTTAATTTATTCAACCATCATCAAAAATGATCCAGGTTCCTTGAAATCATATTGTTGAAAATTGAACTAATATTAATTCCCATTAATTGGGTTGGTTTTACAGTAATTAATATTAAAATTCAAGACCGCTTCCATAGAAGTGATAATCAGCAAAATCTAGGGCACGCTGGCAGGCTCTAATATGGTGGCATGGCCAAGGTTGGCCTTGGATGCTAGTTTGGAGATATGTTAAGATTGAACTCGGCTTCTCCATATTTGCTAGCAATATCAAAAACAAGGACGGCCTCATGATTCCTAGGAGTGTACTCGGTGCGTAGTGGGCCAATTAAGGTAATTTTTCAGCCCAACCCAACAATCATAAAAAATTGCACTTTGTTGTCTAGTTGGGTTGGGGCGGTTTTTGCAGTTTTTAGTATAGAGTCGATCACTTTTACAATCATATTATTATTATATGACGTCTTATGCTTTATTATAATTATTTATCATAATGCATTTTTCTGATAGTTAGCAAAAATATAAAAATATTATATATCAATTACAATATGTAAAATATACATGATTATATATTTATTATAGAAGAATAAAAATAAATATAAAAAGTTACCACTTCTTTTTTAATAAGATTGTGAAAAAACCCTAATTTCAAATTAAATTTTAAATTAAACTGATCATAATAATATACAAATATTAAATAAAAATGATTTAAAATAAAATAAAATAATTATGGAAACAAATTATAACAAAATAATGATATCATCTACAACAAGCACACAAAAAGACAAACACGCACACATATATATGTATGTGTATGTAGGATATACAATGGCTAAGATAGATAAATAAAAATATATAGTAATTGATTTTTTCATATGGAGAAGTAATGCATACGAAAATTTAAAAGCATGTGCATCATATACTTCACAATATAAAAATACAATAAAATAAAATAAATACATTAACTTAATTTATTTTGACTTGATGTTTATTAATTATAGTCTAATATTTGTTGTCAAATATTTTTTTAATAAGCCTCGTGCATTCTCAATAAATATTACTTTACCTTGATGATCACATTACATGAACAAACAACAAAAATCTCAATAAATATTACTTTACCTTGATGATCACATTACATGAACAAACAATAAAAATAATGGGACATTGTCCCACAAATTACTTTCATTTCCAAAAAAAAATATGCTTTTTCAAGTTTCTACATCGTATCTTCTTCTATTTATATAGCATCTATATTTTCCTTGTTACTATTAAAATTTTAAATACTTTTATTTAAATCATTTTTAGTTGTGACTAAAACTCTTTATAATTATTATTATTTATTTTATTATAATTCTATTTCAATTCAACTATGTACATAATTAACAACTATTACTATAAAAACTAATTGAAAAATTATTTATTTGGACACATAAAATTATAATTCTATTATTATATGAAAGGATATATAGGCATCACACACACACAAAAAAAAGAAACATAAAACATGGCATATTATTCACACATGTATAATATTGAAGATAGATATATTATACAATACCAATAAAAAGTATGGTAATTGTTATTATTTTCTTGAATACTACCTTATGTATTATCAAAAATTTTGTACAAGTTCTAGTATATTATTATCATTGTTGTTGTTAATCTTATTATTATTATTATTATTATTATTATTATAGTTATTGTTATTGTTATTGCGGTCGAACGCGGTCTATGTAAATGTAAAATCGAACCCGATTTTTAAAATGGGTGTTTTTTTACTAGCCCAAGACCAACTCAACCCACCCTTAACCCGCCAATTGTGGTGCATTTTGGGTTGGATCGATTGATTGGGGCTGCCATGCGGTTTTGGGGAACACCCCCAATAATTCCACTTTTATTACTTCTGTAATAGGATTCGAGATGGAACGACACGTAGGGAGTACTGAGGGGCAAACTTGGTCGCCTTTTATCTTTTGCACAAGCAACTTTAAACTTGCTTCTTTTCCAGCTTAGATCAGCATTATATTATATTTTTGCCTATAATATATTTTCCTATTATTAGCACCCGCTGGTGATTTTCTATAACACAAAATGATATTCCTACTTTCTCCTCAAGCATGTCAACAGTTAGCAGTATATTAGGTCATTTAGATACTAAATGCAATTGGAGATGCTGACATGTAAACGTATACGCATGACAACTCAATCAAGTGGCTTAAATAATTACCATGCAAGTATAAAGGTTAAACTCCACTGTAATTTCCACATGGTTGACAATTTTTTGCAGCATGAAGGATGTTTGTAGGATGCTGGAATAGTAGATGTCAGTGGGTTACAGCTTTATAATGTGGCGGATGTTACCTTGGCTTTTCCATCTATGCACGTAAACAAGAGGAACAAGGTACTGGCTGTTGGCAGATGTTAACTTGGCTTTTCTGTGTAACAGGAATTAAGAAGGAACGAAATCTTAGGCACTTCTGCAAACCAAGGTGGTCCATAGGATACACATCACAGGGAAATATACGCAGAAGTTCTTGCCACTAGCAACTAACACTTGTTTATTTTCCAATTATCATCACACCAAATGCATTGTTTCCATAACATTGGTGTGTTTTTGTCTATAGCAGTAAATGATCACCCTACACTAGTTTCAAGCATGTTTGATAGTTACCGGAAAGGTAAGTCAACTTCAATATCAAAGTACCAACGGACACTTACATGCGTAATACAAAACAATCACGTACCTGGTGATAATACGTTGGCATCCAAGTAAGAAGGATAAATGTTCCCCAATTGTGGCAGAAATGAGACACTATCAGGGCCCATACAGGTGATTTTGATAATATCAATCTCCATGGTATTGATTTAACAGGTTCTTTTGATGTGCAGTTGCAAAGAATGAGTTTCTTTTCTTGAGGCAGCAGTTCAGGATCCTCACGAGGTGAACTATGTGCCTATATTATGTAGACCTCATCATAAACAATATTGCTTATTCAGAATCTGGAATAGTCAATATGGATAAGAATAGATGATTTAATGATACGATGCCAATGTTCTTGATGTCGAAGCTTATCGTAGTTGAGAATCACCTTGTTAAGCCACAGAGAAAACCAAACTGTGCCCAGAGAACCAAATGAATAGAAGACAGATGGCCAGCCGAACTTGTGAATCAACATTGGTGAAAATGCCAAACCAGTTACAGATCCGAGATACATCCCACTGTAAACCAATGCTAGTGATCTACTTCTCTCTGATACAGGAACCCATTTTGACAATATATTATTCATAGCAGGCATTGCAACACCCTGCAAGAGAATAATCTCACTCACTCCCACAGAAAACTTAATATCATGAAGAATGACAATGTTGATTTGGATGAGAAAATGGTAAACCGTATACAACCTAATCAACGACGTAACATTTCAAGCTACGGATTCGAAATAGAAATTTAGAGGAAGGAGAATAGTTAAAATATATGAGACTGACCTCTCCAATACCCATGAAAGCACGGACCACAAGTAAAAAAGGCAGACCAAGTTTTGCTGCAATTGGTGTAAGAGCTGTTGCTATTGACCACCAAACTACACCAAATCCTAAAACAGACTTGCCACCAACAGTGTCTGCCCATATACCTCCTGCAACCTGAGCTTCGTGGCATAAATAAAGTTCATAAGATATCAACTGCCAATTTGAAGGGCATAGATAAAGATGTGGCATGCGAGGAATATGATGCAGATGAAAATACTAAACATTCATATGTGAGTGAGTGTGCGTGCACATGTGCATATATTAACAAAAACCTAAGGCTTTTGGCCTCAAACCAAATAACCTAGCATTACTTTCAAAGCCATAACATTGAATTGAAGAACAAGATGCAGATACAAACAATAATTGATCTTTAAACAAATAAATCATCTTCATTACCTGAGTGAGAAGGTAACCCCAGAAAAAAGAAGACTGAATTAAACCGACAGTTGTTGGACTCCAGTGGAACTCTGATGCCATTGGGAGTATTGCAATGCTCATGTTTACCTGCAGGGTAGAATCTGCTTAAATTCCCAACTGAAATTTCCAATTCATCAGGAAGAAATAAAGTATTCATTTTCACAAATCTTAAGGGAAATAAACTGAGATATTAAGATGCAAACCACTATGCAAAAAGTGGGAACTGAGGTTTACCAATTACCAACAGGATAAGGAATAAAGTAAAGAAATGAATGTCACGATGGTAGAATTAGTAAGGGGGCTAACACAGGCTATCCGCCATCTAGCCCACGAACATTGACTACATGTAGAGTGCCCACTAACTCATCGAGATTAGTATATTTAATAAGAAAAGTTGCCTCCCTTACAACATTACATGGCCTATCAACAGAAGTGCAAGAGCAATGCTGCTCAACAAAATGAACAGAAGTACCAGTCGCACATGCTTTAGCCACTAAGAGTCATGGAGTCAAATACCCCTCCAGGAACAAAGACTCCTTTTTCTACCTTAATTTTAGCCAACTACAATCGTTATAAAAGGAAGAGCAGAAATTGAGTGGGTCATTTTGGAAAAATGGTTCCAATGGTCCACTTAAACATATAGAGCATTGAAGAGACAGGTCATTTCTCTCTCTAACTTTATGGTTCACGAAAATGCAAATGCAATCATGAATTTGAAAATCCCAAGGTTCAGAATACCCGGGAAAGTATCTGATTCACAATTTCTCATACCTTATCATGTTGAAAAGTTTTGTATGATACTAAAGGTTAAAGTATATTGTCGTTCAATTGGATGTCATATTATTCTATAGCTGTTGACTATAATTTTTTGCTTATACATAATGTTGTGAAGCTGTAATGTGTAAATATGTTAGGACTGAATCAAGGATTTAATTTCATAGTTTCCAAACTTAGGAGTGATTTAATTCTTTTTTTACAAAGATTTCTTGTTGTAGATGTACTAGGTGTATATATATACTGACTCATAGGATTGACTAACTTAAATCGACTAGGTATTACGTCAGACCAACAATTGTATATATATGGTGTCTCCATGTACATCATGACATATAAGAAATAAGAAATTCTTCGATCTTTCAATAAGTTTGTTCTTCTCTCACATGGTAGGCTTTTCCTAGGGTTCTCTCTTCTCTTCATCAAGCAACCATCATTGCTGGTAGTGATGCTTAATGCTTAATTTTCTGAGAGCAGCCTCATAGCTACAATTTTCCCTCTTCACCATGTCAACTTCAAAAACCACTATCACAAGCAACATTAAATCGACCGAAGAATCCAATTCTTTCAGAAAACTGAAGAGTTGCAGAATATTCCAAAGAACATGAATGCCTCTGAAAAGTTCTATGCCGATTCTTGGATAGTAAATTCACGTCCCACAAATCATATGACTCCCATAGATCAATTCTTCCATACGTACACACCATGCCCAAGTAACAAAAGAATTAAAGTGGCGCATGACTCTTTAGCTACTATTGCAGGATATTCAGATGTGTATATATATATATATATATATATATATATGACAGCTATCCTTATCCTTAAAAATGTGCTCCATGTACCAAAATTATCAACAAGCCATGTTTCCATTCAAAAGCTTATCCATGATCTTTTATGTTACTTTCATCCCTTCTTATTGTGTTTTTTAGGATCAGCGTTCGGGGAGGAGGCTTGAACTTGCTAAGGAAAGAATTGGCCTTTATTACGTTGGATCATCTCATAAGGGTAGAAGTGATGTGTCTCTATCTTTCTCAGCTCCTCAAATAAGGATACCATATGGTTGTACCACAGTCACTTAGGTCATCAATCTTATAGGATTCTTCATGTTTCCTTTCAAGGATTAGATGTTTCTGAACTTCACTGTGAAGTTTGTGATCTAGCAAAACACGAGTATGTCCTTTCCTATCAACAATAAGAGATGTTTCCATCCTTTTCATTTAGTTAACAGTGGAGTCTTACTGTACCTAATATTTCTGGGGCTATGTGCCGTTTATCCTTAAATGATGATTGAACTCAGTTTACATGGCTCTTTCTCCTTAAACAGAAATATGATGTTAGGCATTGTTGTACCTAATTTCCACTTCAAAACCAATTTGGGGTTGGAATAAAAAGCTTTAGGACAGACAATGGTAGACTATTTCAACAAGATTTTGCCACCTTATTTTCAATCACAGGATATTATTCATTATCACAACACACAACAAAATGAGGTAGCTGAAAGGAAAAATAGGCTTTTACTCATCACCACATGGGCTCTACTCTTTCAAGGCAACGTTCCTAAATGCTAATTGGGAGAGGCCGTTCTCGCTGCTGCACACATAATAAAAAGGCTTCATCACATTTGTAGACTACAAAAGTCCCATTGAGAGCCTTAATAGTTTCGTCCCTCACTTCAAACCTCTAACGATCTCACACCTAGAATTTTTAAGGGACTCCTTGTGTTCATGTCCACCACTAATATAGAGACATACTAGACCACCGATCCATCAAATATGTCTACCTTGGTCACTCATCTACTCAAAAGGGATACAAGTGTTATGATCCCTCATCTAGAAAGTTTTATATCTCAGCAAATGCCACCTCCTACAGAATAGACACCTTTTTTTCTCCAAGTCCTATCTATTAGGGGGATCTCAGTGATGGAAAATGATATTTATCTCATTTGAACCACTTAAAATCCTTGATCTTCGTCATGTCCTAGCACATGTTGATAAACCGAAGCCATGTGAGCTTGTCACATGTGTGCTACCCAATTCCACTACTGGACTCGAGTCATCTCTCATCCCAACTAATGTCACTCGTAATTTTCCAACGTTCTTCAGGTGTATTCAAGGAGAAAGGCCATTCAAAAAATGACACAGGTCATCCAAGAGTCCAACTCAGACCCGGAAAATGAAATCAAGGTAAGATCTGACCCATATTTACACAAAATCAATAGAAACTCCCACTAATTCAATTGACGACCTGAACCTCCCCATTGTTGTTAGAAAAGGTATCATAGAGTGTAGTAAACGACCCTTCTACCCCGTATCTCACTATTCTCTCTTAAGCGCTTGTCACATGACCACAAAAGTTCATTATAAGTTTACCATTACTTATCCAAACAACTATTTTGAGGCATTGTCAAAAAGGGAATGGGGGGATGCAATGAACGCTAGTTCATTGAAATAAAGCATGGGAAATTGTTCACCAACCAGAAGGCGAAAACATTGTGGACTGCAAGTGGATTTTCACAATGGAATACAATGCTGATGGAGTTGATTATAAGGAGAAGTTTGCTTTAATGGAAAAGACGAATACTATCAAGAGTTCTTATTATTGGTTGCTCACTTCAATTGGCAACTTTTGCAGTATGATGTGAAGAATGCACTTCTCCATGGCGACCTATATGAAGAAATCTACATGAATATTCCACCAGGATTCGGAGGGGACACATGTAACAAGGTGTTCAAGCTAAATAAAGCTCTTTATGAGTTAAACAATCTGCTAGAGCATAGCAGATTTGCAAAGGTTACGAAGGATTATGGGCATATTTGTAGCCAAGGTGATCACACTCTTTTCATTAAGTATTGAAATGCAGGGGGAGTAATTATTCTTTCAGTCTATATGTATGACATTATAGTGCTGGTGACGATGAAAAAGAGAAGCACAAATTGAGGTTGGGATAGTGAAAGAGTTTGATATAAAGGAATTAGGCAAATTCAAGTACTTCTTTGGTATTGAGGTGTCATATTCCATGAAAAGGATCTTCATATCTCCGCAACAATACACGATTGATCTATTAATAGAAGCAGAAAAGGTTGCGTGCAAACCTGTTTCCACCCTGATGGATCCATACTAGAAGTTGGGAGAAATTAAAGAACCACCTGTGGGGTCGAGAAACTCATATATGTCACTCACACTCGACCAGACATAGCATACTCGGTAAGCATGAGTAGACAATTTACGCATAATCCAGGGGAACCACATCTTCATGTAGCGTGCAAGGGGGCAATCCATGAAAACGAATTGTGTTAAGTAAGAATAATATTTTTACTTTAGAAGCGTATACCGATGCTGACTATGGTGGTTACATAGCAGATGAAAGATCAACTACTGGGTATTGTAATTTTCTTGGAAATAACCCAGTGACCTGGAGGAGCAAGAAATAGAACGTGGTGACAAGGTCATTTGCAAAGTCGAACTCAGGGCTATTGCTTTGTTCGAACTACTTTGGCTGAAAATTATCCTAGATGATTTGAGAATGTCTTATGAAGCTCTATTGTGACAACAAGTCAATGTGGACAACACGAAAGGACAAAACATATCGAAATTGATAAGACATTTCATCAAAGAAAAATTAGAGGAAGGATTAATACGTATGCCCTATTTTCCACAGAACATGAATAAGTTGATACTCTCACAAAGTGGCTGCTTCCATGATCTTATATTCAAGCTGGGATGGAAGACATCTATTCCTCAGCTTGAGGGGCAGTGTTGTGAAGCTGTAAATATGTTAGGACTAAAATCAAGAGATTTGATTTCATAGTTTCCAAATTTAGGAGTGATTTCGTTTTCTCTTTTTCAAAGATTTTGTGTTGTAAATGTAGTATATATATATATATATACACACATATATATGTTGACTCACAGGCTGATTTTTGACTAACTTAGCATGATCTTAGGGATTATATTAGACATAGACTTGTACATATATGGTGCCCTTATGTACATCATGAAGTATAAGAGATAAGGAGTTCTTCCTTCTTTCAATGAGCCTGTTCTTCTCTCACACGTAAGTTAGACACTTCAAAAGTATTTGTACATTCTAATCCAACATAAAAAGTAGAGCTTATAGAGCATATAAACTGTAGTAAATTTATCAAATTTTCAATTGAATGATGTGGTCCCTAAGATCAGTGTACCATCAACACCATCCTTAAAAAATAATGATGTTTTTATCACTAAGTTTAAGTTTTGTTCCACATCTCACTTAGATCACCGCCCAGCAACCCTTTACAACTATAAAAGGATCATGCATGTGGTTCATGTCAATTCTTAAGGGTGAAATTTGTCAAAACAGAGTGATAAAGTTGGACTTTAGTTTTTATTCTTACTTTAGTCCTTGGAATTTTTAATATAGTACAATTATTATATAAGTCAGTCAGTTTATTTAGAAAAGCTAAAATGATGAACTTGTATAAATATGTGTATGGTAAAATTTTAGAAATATTTTGGATTTGGATGGGTTTTTTATATACAAATATTTATGTCATGAGCTTTTAGTAACTCTCATTGTTCTCTTTATCACCAAGTTGGCAAGTTGTTTAGAATGACTACTCATCCAAAAGTGCAAGGAGATTGTCTATTAATTAGTAGTTTTCACTGACCTTACTTGAATCATAAAAATTGTTATTTTAATCAAACTAAAATAATATGTCAATTATCTTATATCAATATCTTTCCTTGAGAAGATTAAATCCCCTAAAAGCTTATGTTAATTTCATCAAAAGTATTAATTGAATATATTATATTTAAAATTGGGTAAATTGCATAAGACCTCCCTGTGTTTTAAGGAAATAGCGTGAAATCCCCATGTGTTAAGTTATAGGCAAAAAACCTCTCATGTTATTTAAAAGGCAGCAAAATACGTCCTCCCCATTTTAACGTAAAGTGATGAACATGCACCATGCGAATTGGCATCATTTTGGCCTTTTTAGTGTTACTTTTTAGTTAGCAAATGTCCATTTTGCCCCCTTTGTTAGACATTTAAGTGTGCAAATATTTTCCTACTCTTATTTGGTACATCATTTTAATAAATTATATCTATTTATGAAATACATTAACTAAAAACTAAAGTACCTAAAATATATATAGTTTGCAAATTTAAAATTTTAAATTAACAAATCACAATAGAAAACTTAGTATCTACAATTCACTATTCAAATGTAAATATTTATATGGATATAAATAAAAAGTAATTATGACAATGATATCTTACTAACTTATTAAATTATTATTTAGTTTACATATGTTCAATAAATTATATTTATTTATAGAATATATTAATCAATTATTAAAATACTAAAAGAGTATATCAAATATTTTAAGTTGTATTATTTATCAATAATATTTAAATAAGGATTACTGTATCTCTAAAATAAAATTTAATCTTTATTTTATTACTTTTAAATTTTGAAAAATTAAATTATTCTTACTTCATTTTTAAAAAAAAAATATTTTATTCAAATTCAAATTTATATTATATGTATATATAAAATTAATATAAAATAAAAAATAAAAAAATTAGAACCATCGTCTTTCCTTCTGTCGCTCCACCTTCCGACCACCGCCTCCGCTTCCGGCCACCACCTTCCAGTCTCTTATAGATCTGAAGATGGAGTCCCCTCGAGAAAAAATAGGCGAGCTCCGTTTCTTGGATAGAGGGCCGACGGCAAGGACCCCCCTTTCTGCGGGGGTGACAGCGATTTTGGGCGACCTCACCATCGCCTATAACATATGTATATTATATATATAACTAAATATGTAGATATATAACTATACATATATATATATGAATGTATAGATATACATATGTATATATAACTGTATATAGATATAAATACATATATTTAATATAAAATATATTTAAAAATAACTTTAAATCTGGACAGTCCATTTTAAACTATTGAAGATCAATGGCTATCATAACAAGAGTATAACAGTCAACTCCTTAAAAATTTTAACGCCGCTAACTCTAACTAACGGAAGGGGAGAGTATGCATAATTTCGAAAAACACAAAGGTTTTTTTGCCTATAAAATTAACACAAGGGGTTTTTAGCTAAAAAAAAAAAAAAAAAGGGGGGGGGGGGGGGGTTTAAAATTTAGTTTTTTTAAAAAAAATTAAATTAATTAAAATTATATCGATAAATTAGAACTAATACCAAAATTAATAAAAGAGTTTCATTTAATTGATATTTAACAAAAGCTCTAACGTCGCTTAATTCTAAAGCATTATACATGAGCGCAAGTGTATGTGTGTGTGTATTAAAACTTATATCATCTTAGGTGTTCTTATATTAAATGAATAACTATATAATTTATCTGAGAGTACAGACTATAAATGTAACTTAGGATAAAGTGCAACTTTGTTTCTAAAATTCTGACAATTTTGCTCTTGGCAGACACCACATACATGATTCTGCTTATGGGAAAAATTCATTGATATTGCAATATGTAGCACTAATGTGAAACAAAGTATTAAGAATTTACTGGGAAGTAATGATTTTATTTTAGGGATGAAATTGATATTAATCTAAATTTCAGGACTATGAATATGACCTGCCCTTAATTGACCAACACAAAGTAAGACAATGATGTTAGAACTATAATATCAGATTAAATAAGCAACTTGTTATATGGACATTTCCAAATAATAAATTATCAATCATCAATAAGTACATCAACAAACTTGCTAAAGGGACAGTCGGATCAACTGAAGAGACGATGGTAGCTACTAGGTCTATACTTTTCATAACAAATATGTTGGTAAAAAACCAGTAACACATCCACAGTTACACAAAAAGCATATGCACATGACAGCAACATAATTGGATTACTATTATCAACAACGGCCAGCTAATTTCACACATTTCCAAATCTGAACATGAAAACCTGAGCTCAAGAAGCCAGTTTCCTATGTGAAAAGACAACAAATGGAGTATGATATTTTCTCACGGTTGCACAAACTTTCGCCCAAAACGGAGAAAAGGAAAAAAGAGCAGATATGCATCCCACAAACACACTCTTCAGCCACATAACTTTCTGAAATAAGCAAATTCAAGCAGCATCTGAAGCCCATAAATAAAAATGAACAAAATAAATGGCAAAAAAATGCGGCCAATTCATTAAGCTATTCACTACAGAAAATGACCCTATTAAGCCACAAGGATGCAGCATGATTTAGGAAGGAACAAAATTTCAGAAAAAATGCATTGCTTACTCTATCCATAGAGCAGGAACACCCAACGTTTCGGAAACTGTTCCCACCACGGAACCACACTGGCGTCGTCACCGCCATCATCGTCCGCCAGAATAACTTGGCCAAATTGAACAGACTCCGGCCGAGATTCCGCAATTTCGTAGGGCTCCGACTTCACATCCGCCGCCACTCTCCCAATCTTCCTCCTCCAAATGAAGCCGTTCCGAGCATAAATGGAGGGAAAATGGGCCCTTTGACAAGGACATAACTGCAACAGGAGGCGAGACCTAGAGTAAAAAGTAGCTTTGGGGGTATTAATGAGGTGGGTCTTAGGAGCAGAGTAGAAGGAGATGAGTGAAGCTCTGGAGTTCATGGCTGCAGATCCCAATAGAAAAGAAGTCCTGAATTGTAATGGACGACTCCATTTGTTCGTTGAAAGAAATGGTGAAAATTGGGGCGCTGGGATATTTTCCTGGCACTGGTCGTTGCTTCAAACACGTGTCCGGGCAAGAATCCAAACAGGATAAACAGCACCCAATCATGCATGAATTCAACCTATTCATTTTCTGGACGGTTTTCCGGGTTAATTGATTTAAAATAATTTTTTTATAAAAAGGAAAATAATAAAATATTGTTGTTTGCAAACAATTACAAGAACATTGGAAATTGTTACATTGGGGTAAATTATACTTTTGGTCCCGTAGAAAAAGTTAAAAGTTGTAATAAAATTAAAAGTGGATAGTATTTATTAAAAAAATAAAAAGTAGACAAAAGTTATATTAGATAGCATACCGAAAAAAATTACTATTAAAACAAACTTAATTGATTAAAAATTATTCCGTCCCAATTTGTTAAAAAATATTATTTTTGCTTAAAAAATATTAATAAAAAAAAGTTGAATGCTTAATTTAATACTGCTTGTACTAAGTAATATAATTGTTGATTAGTGCACAATAATTGGACTTGCATAATTATAAAAAGAATATTATTTATTAATTAATCCTAGTCATTTAATTTATAGTTTTTTAATGATATAGGAATAATATATTTAGATAATAAAGCAAATAATATAAAAATTGTAAAATATATTAATATACAAAAGTATAAATTTGATTATTGCTAAATTATTCAAATTGTTTGAAAATTTCAATATCAACTTTAAATATGCAATTCTAAAAATAAGTCAAAAATGGTAAAGTTGAATTAACATTAGTAAAAAATAAAGTTGGATCTATTTACAAAAAAGCCAAAGCAGCGGGTGCTTCTAACTTGTTAATGGAATTAATTTAAACCGGTATTTGGAACGGTTCCAGTTCCGTCGTTATAGACGGCGATATTGTAACACATTGTGTATGACCATTCCTAATGGCGTATTTCAATATAAAAATTTGATTTCTTTGCTTGGAACACATTTGATAGGTTTTGAAATGATTGTGTAAAAAAATTTGGAATAACTTAGGAAGGGTGGCTGGAATACACTGGCATAAATTGAAACTGATGTTATTATGTTAGTGATATAAAAGGAATGGTCATTGAAACCGAATGTTGCTCATGATTTCGAATAATATTAGGCACAATTTATCATTTATTCAAAAAACTATGTTGTAACTGTTTTAAAATTAGTGTTTGGAATACAGTGTTAATATGCATTAAATTGAATTGAAATATGTCTAGAAACTATTTATCCTTTTTAGGAATATTTTTCTAGAACTATTTAGTAACGGTGTTTGGAATTTTATTTTTTAAAGATAGGATCAATTTTTTTAACATTTCCTAAGACCGTTCTGTTTTTTTTTTAAAATGTATAGTAGTAAATAATAATTTAATATTTACAATTAATTATTAAATTTAATTATATATATGAGTTTAATTAATTCAATAAATATTAAATAATGGAATGTAATGAATATTATGAAACATGACTAATTACAGAGAAAATATTATATTAGTATAAAAATTATTCAATTTACAAAATTTAGAAAAAAAATAAAACCTAATTTAAACCCTATACATCAGCAACGCCCATATCATCATCGCTCGGGGCAGGGGGTCTGTTGGAGGCTGTGTTGGGCGCTAGTGAAAACGATTGGTTGTGACGGTACCCCAGTCGAAGAGCTGACCTGCATGGACTTCATTATGGCCATCGACCATCATTGTCTCCAACCGAATAATCTACCCTCCATGTCCGAGTTTGGGGGTGGCAATGGCGGTGGTGACATGTAGGTCCAACTGGAGAGGTGAGTCTCAGAACCAAGACCGAATACATAGTCCTTGTTTTTGCCCCCAACTGTAGCCAGCCAAATCTGCTGCTCAGTCATCGCCACCGAAGCCTTCGATTCGATAAGGGTATCGTGGTCTTCAGTCGTGGCCTGAAGCTGATGATCCTCCATAAGCTTTTGGAACGTCTCCTGCAAAATAAATAAAAATATTACAACTTAACCAAAAGATTATTTTAAGCAAAACTAAAATCGTTTCTTTTACTTACTGCCACCTCAGTTGGCCTCGGGCCGCTCCAGTCGCCGTCGATCTTCTTCCTATAGCATCTGGAAAATAATTTCATCTGCTCGATCGGTCAACCCAGCTCGACCTATTGTACAAAAATCAAACAATTGCAAAACAAAAATAAAAATAATGCTATAACTTCCGAAACAATATAAATTACTTACCATCTTCCTCTTGTGCATGCCGACAGAAGAAGATCTCCCGCAGTACACAATAGAGGACACCGCAGGGTTAGCTGCCCAATTAACATTATTCTTTGTGGACTCATCCTGGAAGCCCACATTGGCCCAGTATGCTTGGAGCTAGAGCCATACCTCGTTGGCCAGTCAAAGTGGCTTGACCAACTCTTTTCGAGCAACGGCGAACCGTTTCCAGATAAATTCGTCCACCCATATCTAGAAGATTCAAAATATAGACTCGTCGTCACAGTCGCACCTTAGGTCATCTACAAAATATCAAATAAAAAAATAATAGTAAAATTCATAACACAATTTAAATTATGAAATAATACAAAATTTTGTAAAAATACATTACCTTTAAGCTCTCGAACCAGAACTATTGGCGCTCTGTCGGCACCTGCCTCAAACATCCCCAAGGGTGGGAAAAGTGTCCTGGAACCACTGCATTGATGCGTTCGTAAAATTTGCAATCAGACTTGAAAGAACATGTTAATTAGTTATTTTTAAAATAAAATAATACAAAAATAAATTCATAAATAAATTTACCTTGCGCCATCGAGGCTGATAAACTAGTGCGCTGGTGGTGGTGGAATAACCCATGGGCAAGCACGATCAGCCGCTGGGGGGCAGATAGTTGTCCGATCTCCTCAATTGTCGGTGCCGCAGTAGATGGTCCAACATCATCTGGAGTCTGTGCGGTGGCTGAAGGTCCAACCATGTTACATGGTGGGGGTGGTCAGAACACTGCTTCCCAATATGGGAAGCATCAAATGATAGTGGTGGAATCGGTGGGCCATGACCATGAACACGCTGTCCACATCCTAGAGAAAGCAGACCACCACTAAACATAATCTATATTGAAAATATTAGCCTCAAATTGTGATTATTGTAATTATTAATTATTTTAATAAGATTAGTATATATTATTGGAAATATTAGTCTCAATTTGTGATTATTGTAATTATTATTTAAATAATATTGCAATTTGATATATTAGCCTAATTATGTGATTACATATGATTTTCAAGTCCTTCCGTGCATTCAGATTGTTCTTCATTTTTTTTCTTTATGTCCATCATGGTATTGAATATATTGTCAAACACATTTTTCTCAATGTGCATGACATCAAAATTGTGGAGATCTAATGCATCCCCAGTACTCGAGCTCCCAAAAGATGCTTTTTTTTGTCCACTTATGCTCGTTATCATAGCCAGGTGGGAGTGTCGGTACTTTAACTACTAGACTGAACTTTGCAATCCAATTGAGGATCTCTTCTCCTGTCAATCTCAAACATGCAATCTTCCTTTCTACTCAGTTCTTAGTGAATATTTTTTCTTATTCCTACAGTAGGGATGGTCCTGAGGGAGGAACTATCTGTGGCAGTCAAAGTATAACACCTTCGTACCATTCTGCAAATGGAATGCATGTGTGTTATCTATAAAAACTGAATACTCCTTAACACCAGCGATACTCCATCAGACACCATCCCGTAAGCGGGTAGGTAGTTCACAATCAACATCAACATTGTGCGCATCGTGAATGTCTCATTATTTGCACTGCCGTGCATCAGTAACCCATATGCCACAAATTCTGGAACTCCTCAATCAACGGCTCTAGGTAAATATCGATGAGATGTTTCGAATTAGAAGAGCCAGCGATTACCATCGTTATGAACATATACTCAGAACTTATTCACAATTTCGGTGGCAGATTGTATGGTGTAAGTAAAATGGACCAACATTAATACGTACGATTGTACTACTTATGCGATGTGTACCCATCCGTGCACAAATCCAGTCTAACATTATGGAACTCTGCTGTAAAATCGGGATATGTCTAGTCAAAATGTATTCACGCCTCTATATCAGACGGATGATACATGGACCCCTCTTCCATCTGAGGGTTGGCATACCTCGTCATGTACTTGGCAGTTGCTTATGAAGCATATAACCTTTGCAGGCAAGGGGTAAGCGGTAAGTACATAAGAATGACATAGGAGGTATTCTTGCGGTTAGGATTTTGCTCCCTAGTCGACTTGTACCTAGTTTCTCCACAAAACTTGCAGTGTTCCAAATCAATGTCGTCCTTCTAGTACAACTTGCAACCATTCTTACACGCAGCAATCTTTGTCAACAGGTAAACTCAATTTTATCAACTTCTTTGTGCTATAGTAATTGAGGGATAGGGTATGATCACGGGGTATATAATATTAGCCCATTGGATATTTGATCATATATTCATTTAGAAAAAGTGGCCTCGACATTCATAGTCACCAAACCAGCAAGAGATGCCAATTGAGATTGATGCAATCGTTCTACAACAGCTGATAGGCAATTGCACTACATTGTAAAATCAATTTGACAGTCCAGACACATAATCATGGGGACCCATTTCATAATATGAACTATGCTGGCAATCAATAGGACAGGACCTTGTACCATCATCAGGCGCATCCTCCTAGTTATAATTAGACCAGAATATCGGCCCGACGGCATAAAAAACCATCCTCCGCCCCTAATTCATCTACGCCGCATCACCCAAGTGCATATTAGTACCATCCTCCTCATGAGTAGGGGGAGTTTGTTCCTCCTGCAAAGGGGGCACAGTGACCGCTTCAAAGTACTCCTGCACCCTATCCTCACGACGTGAAGTCCAATTATAATACTCAGGCATAAAACCTTCAATATACAAGTCAAAATTTACCTCGTCCAATATTTTAAAAACTTCATTTTTGCACTTTCGACAGGGATACTTAATTTTCTCATTGTCCATATATGCATGCTGAGACTTGGCCCATTTTATAAATGCAGTAACACCATCCTTAAACTCCAACTTAAGACCCGCCCTTAATGGCAGGTTCTTCTCATACATCCATCTCATCAACTGTCTTAACAAGATAAGTCTTACACATGCACACACACACACACACACACACACACACACACACACACATATATATAAATTATTATAACTAAATTTAATTGATAAAAGTACAACAAATATAACCAATTGACAAAAAAAGGGTTTAAGTTCTTACCTGATCAAAATTACTTCAAATATCAACAAACGTTCGACAGAGATTGGTGAACAAGAGTATAAAATATTAGAGGGATATAATCAATAGTAGTTAATTATGCTATGGGGAGTGCATGATCTAGCTTAAATAAATTCTCGTAGGAATTTATTGGTTAGAATTAGGCTTTTCTATTTCTTAATACTGTTAGTGAATTAAATCTTTTGGACGTTCCCAAGGTTTGTTCATTAATTAAGGTCTTTGACGGTCAAAATGGTAAGGAAAGATGAGGTCGTTAGGTCGTACCAACGTCCATTCTAATTTATCTATCTAAACGATTGACATTTTTGCATCAGGGATCAATAGTGGAATCAAGCACAAACCTGACTTTAATCGGAAAGTTTTCTATCATATTTATTCATCTTATTTAATTTCGGCCTTTTATTCTCATCACACTCAAAATTCCTCCCTCTTTTTACTTTTAAAGAAACCAACTTAAAACCAATCCTTGAGAAATCGACCCTACTGATCACTTCTCCAAAGTATTTGTAGGAAATTATTTTTGTTGGTCTCAACATCCATAATACTCAAAAGGGATATAAGAGTTCTAAGATAATTCAAGTCTGTTGTTAAGAATGAAAGTATAATAATATGAGGAGTTTAATTAGATAAATCCTTGAGTTAAAGTATGTATGTATATATGTATATCCTTGTGAAGTTCAAGATTTCTAGTTAATTAAAAGTTACGGAACGAAAATTTGAATGTCCATAGAAAGGAATATTAAAATATTGATGAAAATTGCACGAATATTGTTTAATATTTTATTTAAAAATTACGATATTCTTGATATATATATTGATTATATACATTACAACTTATCTGCTAACTAAATCGGTGTAAGGTCGAGGTAAGTAAATAATTAGTTTTATCTCTATATGTTTTCTTTCTTTGTGATACTACTTTTATATAAGTCTGTAATTCGTGCTAGAACTAATTTATTTGGGATTGTAAGAATGGTGAGTGATTTAATTTGAATGATTATCTTATCAAAGTGAAATAAGGAAATGCGTTGGAATGTTCCATTTGTTGTATGTGATGTTAGTGCCGGTAAATTAAAATACGTTGATATGTAATTTTACGCTACTAGTTGCTTATAAGAACGGTAATATGTGAAAATGAGCGAATGGGAAAATTAAAAATAACTGTAATATGAATACCCTTTGATATTGTTGAATAGCCTCTGTGGTAAAATGATGTAAAAAGAGCTATTATGCGATACAAAAACATCTATGATGCGATATAAAAAGAGCAATAACATGATATGGAAAGAGCTTTGATGCGCATTGATTTGGTAATAAAGTCATTAACTTTTAGATAAAGCAGTTACGTATCCGTTTATATTTTTATTAAAGAAGTACGATAAAACATTTGTTTAAAAAACATTTACTTTTGGTTAAGTATATATATTTTGTCAATTTCTTTTAAAAAGTATACAAGAGTCGTTGGTTAAATTATATCGGTTATGTATCTACTATATATATTAACTTATACTCAACTTTCAATTTAAATTCTTCACTTATTACAAAAAATTAATTAGAAAATAATTGGATAATGATTTAATGTGCAAAATACTAAAATATATTGAGAAAAATATAATTGTTCAATGCATAAATTAAGAGCACTTGTTAATTTAAGAGGGTAAATATTACATTAAGAATAGTTCAGAGGGGCAAAATATACTTTACCTATTATTTTATTCATATTTTAATATAAAAAAATAATTATTAATTGTTTTTTTAAGAATATTGTTAAATGTAGGTAACAGAAAGGAGGCAAGCATGCATGTGCAAGCAAAGATGAGAAATTAATATTAGAAAATGAGATGTATATGGGGGCATTGTTTAAAGCGGGGGAGTAGGAAGCGGAAAGGAGGGCAGCCAGTTATACTATTGAACCCTGTCAATATTTTTGAGAGAGAAAAGGAGAGGTGTGGGGAAATAGAGAGATTAACTGCATGTGATCAGCCATGCATGTCCTCACAATGCAGCTGCCGGCCTTTTATGTCGACCGCAAATGGGGCTCTTCTCCGCCAGGCACAACCCCTCTCGTCAACTCTCCTCCGTCCCTCGGCTCGTCCTTTTCTTTGCTTTCTGCTGCCTTCCTCTCCTTCTCCTCATCGAGGTACCATTCTATTATATGTGCGTGCTTGTGGGTGGGTGTAGACGGTAGACGACGTGTGTAAAAATCATGTGTATATGATGATCGACGTTTCTAACTATGGATCTTGGTGGAGGAAGGGTGTGAAGGATCGATCTCCCCCTTTATGTATTGTTTATTTGTGTACCACATTAAGTTTTCTAAATAAGATGTTGGTTTGGAGTTATGGTAAAATATAATTTCAAATTCTTGTTCTACATACCGATGAGGAAAAAAGATGAATAAAATTGAGACTGATAAAGTATGTCAATTTTTATAAAGACTTTAACGACCATGTGTGTTGGATTTATATAGTCAATTTTATATGGCATTATTAATCATGGAACGGAAAAGGCTATTGAATAATCATACGGGGTGTTTGGTGCATTTTAACGAACATATATAGTACTAATCTTGTAATACCCTATTTAGCACCGGAAATGAGCCTTAAAGGCCACGTGCTTTGCACCTGATCAAGACGATACCAAATTTACGATATATAGAGTTATACTGGGTACGTGGGATCAATAGTGCATTTTGTATTAAGTATAGTACTTCCTTTAATCATCGTCAAAATGGGATGCAGGTTGATAACTTTGTATCGCAAACGAAAACTATAGCCGGTCACAACTTGGAACCAACTCCATGGCACATTTTCCCTCCGAAGCCATCCGAGGAAGAATCCAAGTACACGAGAGCTTCGACTATCATTCGGTGTACCTACCTCACTTGTGGGCAGACCTCAGCCAGCAACAGCTCTTATCCCGACCACAGCCGTCAATCTGAGGACGATCAGCCCATGGATTGCCCGGAGCCTTTCGGCTACATACAAAGGGACCTGGAGCCGTGGGTGGAGTCTAAGATTTCCATGTTCCATATAATAGAGGCGCAGAAATATGCAGCTTTCCGGGTGGTGATAATTGGTGGCAAATTATATGTGGACTTTTACTATGCATGTGTGCAAAGCCGGGCAATGTTCACAGTGTGGGGAATTTTGCAGCTCCTGAGGAGGTATCCTGGCAAGATCCCGGACCTGGATTTGATGTTCGATTGCATGGACAAGCCCACTATAAACCGAACGGAGCATGCTTCCATGCCTTTGCCTCTCTTTCGGTATTGTACGACGCCGGAGCACATGGACATTCCGTTTCCTGATTGGTCGTTCTGGGGTTGGTAAGTTAGTCAACTTTCTACTTATTTCTTCTAGTCCTTCCGTTGCTTCATTCTACGAAATATTCTCGTGATTCAGTTTCAGTAATTCTATCAACTTTCATTACAAAACTGACGAAAAAATTCACATGCAACTATGCAAGCCATCTGGCCGTTTCCCTCCATTCTGAAAAGCTACACAACTTGCATATGGTCTTTTCCGTCAATTTCCTAGCAGAGTTCGCACTGAAAATGAGACTTTTTACAAATTAAAAAACTATTCTTTAGAATCCCATAAGCAATAAGATTAAAAATATATCAAATTTAAGTTACAGGACAAAAAATATAATTTTTTTTGTGCTCATATATATATATATATATATATTGCCAATATGGTGTTTGAATTTTCTCTCAAGACAGGTCAGAAATTAATATAAGGCCATGGGACGAAGAATTCCGGAGCATAAAAAAGGGTTCAAAACGTCGAAATTGGTCGAGGAAGTACCCTTTCGCCTACTGGAAAGGCAATCCAGATGTTGTTTCTCCTATTCGTTTGGAATTGCTTCAGTGTAATGACACTCAGCTCTGGGGGGCACAAATATTGCGTCAGGTAATTTTAGCTCTTCATTTTTCTCAAAACTTTGATTTTTAAATACTTATTTTCCATAAGTGTTTTTACTTCATTACATAAATATTTCGTTCAACTAATTTTTTCAAAAAAACAAAAAAATATAACTTTTTGTTACAGTTAACTGTCACGGATCAAAAGTAAAAAAATAAAAAAAATTTGTAGAGAATGTTAATTAACCACACAATGGCTACTAACCGTTGTTCTTGTAAGTAAGATCAAAATATTAGCGGAGATAGTAGCTCGTTGACTTTTACTTATCATTTCCTTTTTGCTTAGCCTCTCGTGACTGATGTTGCCTCTAAAACTGACGAACCACAGGACTGGGAAGAAGAAACAAAGCTTGGTTTTAAGACGTCAAAACTGGCGAAGCAGTGCGATCATCGGTCAGTAAATTTAGAATGGGTTAAATGCAATTTAACCTTCTATGATATGTGAAACGAGCAAAAAAGATCATGTGGAAAAAGAATTAGCAAAGTAACCCTGTGTTTTGAAAAATGAAGCAAATTATCTCCCACATTTTACTAATCCTTTTTTCACAAGGGATTTTTTTGCTAATTTCACATATCATATGGGGTAAATCGTATTTTTCCCAATTCAGAACACATGCTTGCTCGGACAACTTACTTGCAATTCACATCCTTTATATATATCTATATTATATATTAAGGAAGAGCACATTTTCCGTGCTTCTCCCTTTCTTGATTAGCCATTTTTATTTCTACTTCATGTTAAGTAACTACTTCTCCCCCACTTATTACCCCACTCATTCACATTTTTTTTCATATATCGAATTTTCTTGCATCCATTTATTCTCTCTATTTTATTTTACTTAATTCTATTTTATCGTACGTAGATCGAGTGTGTTTTCAACTAGTATATATATATATATATATATATATATATATATATAAATATGGGGTGCGATAATTTTGAAAAGTGAATAGACAATTTAGTCAGGGACTTTATCAAAAATTCTTGTTTTTTTTTTTTGGTTTTGATTTAAAAAATAGTAATGAATGAATGAATTGTGAGGTAGGTACAAGATATATGCAGAAGGATACGCATGGTCAGTGAGCTTGAAATACATATTGTCATGTGGGTGTTGCCCTCTGATAATATCTCCACAGTACCAAGATTTCTTCAGCCGAGGTCTGGTTCCTCACAAGAACTACTTGCCCATTCCTTCCACTGAGATGTGCCCAGCTATCAAATTTGCTGTTGATTGGGGCAACTCACATCCATCTGAGGTCTGTGTGTATATCTCTTCCATTTTCATTCAAATTATCTATATAGCATATATATGGAAAAATGCAAACAACCTTATTGTGATATGCCAAACGAGATTTCGAGATTTGATATTTTAGGTCATGTGAAACCTTAATTTGATAATTGAAGCATGCATGCATGCACAGGCTGAGGCAATAGGAAGAGCAGCACAGGAGTACATGGGAAGTCTGAGTATGGATCGTGTGTACGATTACATGTATCATCTTCTCACAGGGTACTCGAAACTGCAAGCTTTCGTGCCGGTTCGACCGTCGACTGCTATGGAAATATGCGAAGAGTCTGTGCTTTGTTTTGCCAATGAAAAGCAAAGGAAGTTGCTGAGAAAGTCGGTGGCGTCCGCGTCATCAGCTCCGCCGTGCTCGCTTCCACTTCTAGATAGCCTTTAGGATTGGTGATTCGTGAAAATTTTGAGTTCAAATGTTAGTGTTTTTCTTCTCTTTTTTTTTTCCATATTTTAGGTCACTTTGTACTCTTGGATACGAGATTAAACTGCTGTGTGAACTACTTGTTGAGGTTTCGACGATGCTGTTCTCTCTAATTTTTTGTCCAATATAGCTTTTAATGACATGATATTTGTTTTCGTCCAACAAACAGATCCGTTTGTTATAAAATTTACTGACATCAGTAAAAAAGTTGAATAAAATATTATATTTATCCCTAATTGACTTACATACTTATCGCAGGTCGAACAAATATTTTCTAACCAAAATTACCTCATAAGGGTGAAGATGCACGTCCTTATAGGTATTAGCGTGTGAATGTGTATAAAAGTAGTTTAGTAGAAAAATATTTGTTTAACCTACAAAATTAAGAAAGAGAATTAGCTCGTGTAATAGACTTATGACATAGAGGGGGTGTTCTACTACAATTTGAAAATCATAGAAGAGTTTTTTACTATTTTATTTTTTATAAAGAATTATTTCAAATATTTTTAAAAGTACAGGGGGTAAATTGCCTTTTACCCTATTTGAGAATGATACTTGAAGGCTCTTTCTAAAAAGGGAATTGATTGTTAGTTTAGTTTACTACAAAAGATAGTTCTTTTGCGATGGTCCAAAGATGTCATAAATTGCAATGGACTTCAAGATAAATTTAGGACAGATTACACCCAAGTACAACATGATTGTCACAAAATCTATGGCTATTGATGAAATAATTGCAACGACACCTCAATTGCAAATTTTAGCAAACTTGATGCAAATTTGAAGGGACGCATTTATGTCGCAAGATGTCACTAAAATTTTTGTTATATTCTTAGCTCGTCCCTACTTTTGGAAAGATTTTGCAACAGACGATGGATGTCACTAATTTACCGGATTTACAACGTGCTCAATTGTTTCTGGGGCAAAAATCTCTTTAAATTGCATGTTTATCATAAAACTATTGTAAATCCGTTGCAATTTGCTACAATGTCATGTCATCATTTTTGACGTAATTTTGGTACCATCACCATATCAAAATTTCAATTCTGAGTTAAATATACGACCATACATTTTCTTTTGGATGAAAGATGAAAATATGTATACGTATCACCAAATTAATGAACAATTATGGATAGATAAGAATTTTCAAATTAAGTTTAATTAAAAATTAAATAGCTAAATGGTTGTATTATGTTAAAATAATCTTAAGTTTTCTAAATCTTTTTTGCTGATTAAGTAAACAGGTGTACATTCAATTAGGCCTAACTCATTTAACGAAGTTGAAACCCATGAACTCCACCAACGTGTGGAAATAATATTCTATTTTAATAATAGGTATCATTATGTATTTATTGATGAGATGAGTTGTTTGATATTGATAATTAATTTATATAATTATTGTAATTGTCGATTGCTGCTAGATATAAAGACTTTATATTAATGATTATAATTAATTTATTTAATAAATGATAGTGAATCACTTTTACTTTTTTTTTTTTTCAAAAAAGTTGAATATGTGTTCTAAATGTTCTTACAATAAAGAAACCAAGAAGACGCATATCATTCCAACAACAAACAATAGCGACTCTTTTGGTATTATTCTCAAGTTTGTTTTGACAGGCAAGAAGTTTGTTTTGAGTGCAAACACAATATATTATATTATTATTACCATTTTTCTAAAAGTATTTTTAAGATTAAATTTTACTAAAATCACGGCTCGATTTGTAGCTTTTAGTCCCATCGCAAATATTTTTCATCTAATTACTTATTTACCCATTAAATTCTACCAAAACCACTTGATACGAGGCTAATCTTGAAATTTAGCGACAATGCTGTCGTAGAATCCATTTTCAAAAATTTGAATTCAAGAACTATAGTTAATTTTTTTAAAATCAATTATCTCATAATTAATCGTAAAACCGCCGGGCCAAACGGACATGTTAAACATAAATATTGTTTACAAAATTATATTTCAAAAGCACAAGAAATGTTATGAAAAATGAAACAGAAAAAACATGCGTTGGCATAGGAGTTCTAAGCAGAAAACATTCAGATAGATCAACTTCAGATAGAGCGCAAGACATACAATTGAAACACAGAAACTGTTTTCTCTGCTGATTAATTTTGGATCAATGTACATATTAGAGATGTCTGATCCTCCAACTTCTCATTCAGTACACATTATATGTGCAAGCAAACTGCAAGTTATCAGTGAGAAGGAGAAATCTCCGAAGACAATTCACAAAAAAGAGAAGCTAGGCCACTTGCAGAAAGTCTAGAACGAATGTTACGAGAACCATCTAGTGCTTGTAAGTTGTGGAAAAGGGACTAATAATGCATTATGAGACCACTTGACTGTGAGAATGATTCCGCATATTAACAACATCATACAAGAGTTACAAAAAGCACACCTGGATGAATATCAGTTCACACTTATCCGTGCTGGAAGGCACACTCCGGGAGCCTGTGCTTCTGCAACAAGGCCATCACAGCGTGCTAATTTCATTACACAACCAGAAGTAACATTGCACTTTTCTTGGGCTTCCTTCACACTCGGACAGAGGACCTGTTCGATCCAATCCTCCAATGCATCTTTTCTGTCGGTTGACCAAGCAGCTGCGAGTATTTGAACAATTACTTCTCTATCAATTTCTAGCAAAATTTTGTCGCCAACTACTTTCTTTAACCATGCATCGATCTCCTTCAATATTTTGTGAGTAAGAGAATCAAAATCATATGGTTTGAAGACCACGTTTTCATCAAGATGCTCAAGCAATCCTTCCAACCACACTTCCGAATTATCTGAGCTGTCATTACTATCATCCCTTATATCAATGTCACTGTCGTCGTCCATATCCTCCACAGGTAAATTTAAGTCAATGATGGAGCTGGGCAATCGACAGGCTCGTTTTGACAACTCAGTGTTGGAAGAGTCGTCATTGTTCCATTTCCTTTTATTAACAGGAAAATGGTTAGGGTCTGTTTTACTTGGGGTAACTGAAACATTCGTACTATTGTTCCTGGTGTAAATTCCACCTGCAGATCCTACTACAATTTGCATCTGCAAATTTTTGGCCTCTAATACTTTTTCTTCTGGAAATTCAGATCCTAATTTGCCGAAAAGGAGATCTCCACTGACCTTTAGGACACTCGATGCAAGGATAAACACATTGTCCTTGATGTTGATATCCCGACCGTGGGAATCTCGAAATTTACATGTTTTGATGGCTTGAGATAAACTATTCCGAACCAAGATATCTGCCTTTTCTACATTTTCAAGGAACACAACAGAATGAGGATGCTTGTGCAGCTCACCAGCAAGGTAATCAACCATCATTTTCCTCCCTGCGTTTATGTTACAATATTTTGAGGCATAGCAATCAACAATTGAGTCAAACGGTCCAACCACATGCTCAGAGCTTAGATCCAAATATAGCAAGTGTTCCTTTCGGCCAAAAACTATCTCAGCAACAGCAGCAGCTATTTTTCTCTTCCCCACTTTATCAGGTCCCAGAAAGCTGAGCCAAACATTTCCTCTATTTGAGCAATGATAGCTTCTATTTTCATTTCTGACACGTGACAGTGTTCGACTAATAGTTTGAATGGCTTCCATCTGCCAGTAAAACTTCTCAGCCAGAACTTTCCACGGGTGTTCAAGGTCTTTCATATACAACACCTGTTTCTCAAGATGATGACAGCAAGATGAAGACTGTGCAACTTGACTGGGAGATTTCTCATGGCTTCTAGATGATTCAAAGTTCCGAATGCCATTGTCATACTCCGGCAAGTTGGGTTTTCTTCTGCATTCCTCAGCAGAATCATAAAGTGTTCCAAGCCTCAAATCTGTGGCCACAGAAATGGAGAGTGGAGACGTACAAGCAATAGATGGGCTCATCTTTTGCTGAGAAGTGGAGAGGTCCCCAAGGTCATTCAACTCAAAACCTTGGACTGATCTTTCTGCTACTGCAATAAGCCCAGCACTCGACAAAACAGGCCTAGGGATATTTTGCCTTGACAGAGAATTGTTTTCCAATTCTGAAGACGTGCAAGGACTTAAGTTAGTGACTCTGTTTTCATTTAAAAATGAACCCGTAACAGCAGTGTCCTTCCAGGTAGGAACATTTTGTAGAGATGGAACACTAGAAGTATGTGACTTGGCTGGAGAAATATCCTGTTCAGATGTCCAAGAACAATGGAGGCCCTGGCAGATGTCAGCCCATTTCCTCCGCAACGCCATAACTCTGGAATCCAATATGATTTTGTCTTCTTTGGCCTGCACTGAAATGATAGATAGACATGTTTACAAAACATCTCCACCCATTCAAACTACATGGTTTTAGCTCATATGCATGAGGCTTAGTTGAGCTACAAAAGTAACTCAGAATATAAAGGAATGACAAACCTGTACTATGCTAGATTTCCTGCTTGTTTCACATTCAGTACTTTGCAGCCGAGAGGATAGATTTACCAACTGCTTGTCAGCGACTGAATCTATTGAGCCTCCCTTCAGAACAGCAGAGACTTCTTTCTCATACTTTTCATTGCACAAGTTGCAAAGTCTCAAGGATGGAGTTGCACTGCTGGATACACTTTCAAGCTCAGATGGCAAGGAAAAGAATCCACCAAATGGGACAAATGACCTCATCAAGCTGCAAGTATATGAGCATGCAACTATGTGAAAAAAACTGATGGAAAAATCAGTAGCAAAAGGCATAATTGATGCATACAATCAGATAAACATATTATAGACAACCTATAAGCAAATAATGTGCAGAAAGTGTATTAGATATTTGAAGACCAAGGAGTTACATGAAGTTGAAGAAGAATGATATCCACCTTTTCAACTTCCACAACTAGAAATTCAGAACAGGTGAAAGTTGAATTTCCATAATTCCCTCGAACCGAGAGGCATAGGCAATGTAACAACTCGTTCCTGGTTTAGAGGCAAGAGAGATGGCAAAAATATTATGGAAACATTTTTAGTTAAAATTTTCAAGTTTAAAACTCTCAAACTTCAGCAAGTTTTCGGACTTCACCTATAGAATCATTAACTCTGTTGAACATTTGGGAATAAGATATGACTGTTTTGACGCAAATTTAGATGATTGCTGCAAGAATGTCATCTTTGGAAATAAAACATCTTGTTGTCCCAAGAATTAGGATAGAAATCCCAATCTTATTTAAAGGGCATGGAAGTCAATTGCGTCGATCATCTAATTTGAGCAGTCTTAAAATATTTCAGTGATATAAACATGCACCAGGATTCATTTTCTCAATTTCAAATGGCCAGCATACTGCTACAAGGGGCAAATGGTATTTAATTCGGCAAAATCCTCAGGTTACAGCTAGCACACAGAATAACTGACAAACAAAAAGTTCTAATATGTAATAACACCTACTACACACATGCACACGCACGCAAGGACAAGAGGGGGAGACATCAAAATGATCAAAGAAATAAACTATTTGAAACAACCTCACAACCAACATAGGTAACATAATATTTTAATAGCTAACTTCAGATAACAAACATCCTTCTTTAACCTGCTCCAGTGGCCAGAAGATTTCACTAATATCCACTTAAATGTATCACATTTTGAATTCCAAGAAATCATAGCTTTCACTGCCTGGGATATCCAGACACTCTGTTTGGCTGTCAGTTAAAGAATTGGCAATCTGTCCCACTCAACTAACAAAATGAAGTATCAAGCACTAACAAATTATTATACAAGAATCTACCAAATGGTATATAAAAATGGAACACTGACCTGGATTTGAAACACTTTCCTCCAATGGAAGTGGTAATGGGCAGGAGATGCAAATCCCAGTCCATCTCAATTGACGGAATCCGCTCTAATAGCTTCTTATAATCATCATCACGTGAAAGAAACACAATCAACCACAATTTTCCACCAGAGTTGATCAATGATGTCTTCAGCTTAGACACCACATAATTAACAGAATCCACCGATTCGACATCCACAAACGCCTTTAAGTCCCCACAGTTTACGATAATCCCAGGCCCTTGGCAGTCCTCCACCATTTCATCCATTTGTTTAAACTTCATTTCCATTGTCTCTTCATTCATAGAACCACTGATAAACTCGTACATCTCGTGGTCGACCGAAACCACACTCAAACCATCAATGGCTTTTGGTAGAACTCCAGTTTCACTCCTTTTTAAACAATCTAAGAAATTCCTATGCGCATCACTTGCACAAACACCAATGAGCAGCGGATTTCTCCTACTTCTCTTCAAAAGAATTTCCCCTATTCTTCTTGAATTGTCATCAGCGTTTTCTGTAGCAGCAGTCTCGGCGAACGGGAAGTTAGGGCCGCGTTTGTTCAGTTCGAGATCACTCAAACTGTACGGGAACAGGGGCGGGGGGCGAGAGGTAGTCGACGAGAACCTCGACGTGCTGAGAGGATTTAGAATCGCCAACTTTATCTCGTGCGCCCGGAAACCCGCGTCACCGAATACCCGGCTGACTATCGGGTCATCCAAAATGGATATTATGAAATGCTTTAACTCAACTTTCACCGCTGAAATCGGAGGACAATTCTGAGAATTCGAACTCAGCTGTTGCTGATACAGATGAAAGGTTTCCGGATGGCGCCTCTGATTGGCCTGAGATCTCTTGATTGCTGCCATCAGGGAATTCGAAACCGGCGGCTCGTCGCCGGCGGACTTCGAGACCGAAACCCTATCGAGGGCGACACCTACGCAGAGTTCCAGAGCACAGAACTGGAGGCGTGGAGAGTACGCGCTGCTCCTGGAGCGTGCGCAAGCCTCCCGGAGAGTTGAGGCAGGTAGAGCTAGTAGCGCCGATACGGTATGCAAAGACGTCGTCTGCGCGTGGCCCCGCCGCTTCGCCACAGCTACGGCGTCATCCAAAACAGATGCCGCAGCAGCCGCCAAGCATTGGCGCGCTACGCCCACCGGCGTCGGCATCGCCGGCAAGCTTATCCGTACAAATATATATATAAGTATATATACGTATACAAGTACGTATACCACAACCCCAAAAATAATAATAATAATCTAATACAAATAAATAAACATTACAAACAAACAAAAATCCAAGATGGGTTTTTATTATTTTACAAATCTTTTCGGCCCTTTTGATATTTATATATATTTATTCCAACAGCAAGAAAGTTTTTGAGAATTATTTATTGAAGTTGCAGAGGTGAAGTGAAGGAAAGAAATGGAAGGTATTTTTTGTTGGTGGGGAAGAGCTGTTTGTGGGCCAAAGGCGCAGAAGCGATTGGAGCGAAACCAAAGGGGTGAGCACTGAGCATAGATTCTGTATCAGAATTGGATGACCAAAGATCTTTCTGTTGTTTATTCAAATATTTTTCTCAAGGGAAATTGATTGGACGCATCATCCCTTGTAATTGTACTATTCGCGTAGAAGGTAATCATGTTAGCAATAAAGATGAACAGCCCCCATTGTTTTCTACTGTTCTCGGATCTGGTTTGATTGGACTATTAGCCCATGCTTACTTTAGTTATTTGAGTGAAAAAATAAAAATGGGATAATTATAGTTTCGTTGCTGAAATTTAATATAATTATATATAAATTTTTTATAACTTAAAAAATTATATAATTTTAAAAATTTATTTTCGTCCAACAAATAAGTCTTTTTATTAGTCAAAATTTATTAAAATTTATAAATACTAACAAAAAAATCAAACAAAATTTATATTTAATTCCTATTAACTTGTTACTAATTTATTGCAGGTCAGATAGTTCTGCTATGACCAAATTATCCTCATATGTCTCCATGTATTAATGCATATGAGGAGGTATATTTTCACTATTATAAAGGTAATTTAACACTTCTTAAATGGTGTAGCTTGTTACATGGGTCGTGAGTGGGAACTTAGTTTCCGTCTGGGTATGCGACATTGGATTGCTGTTGCATATCCAACTCCTGTTGCAGCTGCTACCGCTGTTTTCTTGATCTACCCAATCGGTCAAGGAAGTTTTTCTGATGGTATGCCTCTAGGAATTTCTGGTACTTTCAACTTCATGATTGTATTCCAGGCTGAGCAGAACATCCTTATGCACCCATTTCACATGTTTGACCTGCAATAAATCTGTAATAAGTCAATCAATGTTAAATATAAATTCATTTATTTTTTATTAATATCAGCAAATTAAGTAAATTTTGACTAACAGAGAGACTTATTTGTTAGACGAAATCAAACATCAGGGTTGCTAAGTGTAATTTTTCAAACCACATGAGGTTTAAGCGTAATTACACCAAACCTCAGAAAATGAGAGTGTAATTATCCCTAATTACTGTGAAGATGGATTGAGTTATTCAATCAAATAATAATTAGTACCAGATATTTTTAATTAGAAAATGAATATACATAATGCAAAATAAGCATCTTACTTTGGTGTATAAGATTGTTTATACAACTTAATAATTGAAAGTAAATGGGATCTTATAGAATATTAGTTTGTAATTAAGGTAAAAAACGAATTGCATTTTTTATACCGCAAGACAAAAGATTGTCAAGAAAAAAGTAGAATAAGTTAAAAAAAATGCTCAAAATCACACACACGCATTTAAATATATATATATATATATTTATATATATATATATATATATATATATATTTAAATGCGTGTGTGTGATTTTGAGCATTTTTTTTAACTTATTCTACTTTTTTCTTGACAATCTTTTGTCTTTTCAATTATGTAATGATTTTTTCTCTTTGCAGCTATGTCTTAATTATATGAACAACTGGCTGATATAGAAGACATTTATAAAAAATGTTGAATAGTTGGATTTGATACAAAGACGAATAAATAATTTATTGACAAAAAGTGTAATTTTATTTTTTAACACATCAGAAAATTATTTACAGTATTTAGCAACAAAACCTATTAACTAAAAAGCTTTATAATAAGCTATTCACTCAATATTAAAAAAATAAATAAACAAATGAACCCATTTTTGGGTATCGAAATCTAGAATGCACGGTTAAAAAAAGGTTATTCAACAAACCATCAAAGCACCTACTAATTAAATGCCCTGGTAAAAAATTTCTGGACCAACAACTTATGGGATATTGATAAATTGAAAGAAGTTGTTCCTCAACATATCATGGAGCTTATTTTGCAGATTCCCATTAATACTTAGCATCAAGATTTTATGCATTGGAAACCATCCCTCCACGGTTCCTTTTTTACAAAATCAGCTCGCGAGATAACTAGAGATTATAAACCTTCACTACCCATCTTCATTTGCCTCTTCTTTCATGCGGATTTGCATTATCAACGTTTCAAGTGTCGTTTCCTTTTGCTTGTGGCGCATTATTTTTTAAAATTTCTTTCATAAAGGTGGAACTTTGTCAATGATGCCACAAATAACAAGGTTATTTTCAATTTTGCTGTCCTCTAATCGAAGCTCTCCAATAATCATATAAAATCTTGAGCTTGGTTTGCCACTGATTTGTTATCCACAATTTGGAATCGAAAAAATCTGCTAGCAACATATTTTTTCGCACCTGCCTCTTCGGTATCTACTTACTTTGCAATACTTTCTAAAATTTCTTTTTTGAAGTAGAGTATGTTCTATCATAATAATCATAAAAATTATCAATAGACAGTTGAGAAGGTAATATCGACATTTGAAAGCATAATTGTTGTATTCTCCTTTTTCTCTTGGTGGATAGCATACTCATCACTTTCTCTTGGTGGATAGTGTTGGGATATATGGCCCAATGACCACAAGCCCACAAGATAAGGCCCACGAGTCTCACCCACTTGGCAAGACCCACCTCCATCTTACCCGACCCACTACTCTATTTTATTGCTAACCTAACCCTAAACAACATTTGGTCTAATTCTCCCTCCTTGTGCGCCGCTGTTTTCTCTCCCCCCAAATCTTCTCTTCCTTCTCTCCATGGATTTGCTGAGATCCTCCTTCTCTAATCTTCACCGGAGAAGGAGGGTGGCTTTCCTAAGCCAATATGATAGCTTATGGAAAGCCACCAAACCTTCTATCTATGTCTCTCCTTTGACACCTATAAATGGGGACTTTGCCCTTCAACCGAGATACTATAATACAACTCATCTCTCTCATATTTTCTGGTTCTAAGTGAACAAAGAGTGTGTCTCTGTGATCTTTAGATCTCTGTGATCGATTGGTGAGGTTGTTGACGGTGGAGTAGCCGTGGGTGAGAACAAGTGGAAACCCAAGTCTTCAGTGACCGTGCTTTGTGCGATACCATTCCAGATCTGGTTCTATCTGAGCCGTCTTCATCTTTTAAATCTATAATTTTGATATTAAGTTTTTGTTTTATTGTTTATTCACTTGGTCTGTAATCTAAGGAGCTTTGTACTCCATTGTTATACCTGTAATAGTTGATAGGTATTTGTGGAAAAGAGATATCACTGAGGGTCATCCACCCTACAGATAGCATACTCATCATCATTCATGTTAGTCTTATCAACCTTGTTTGGGGTTTTTCTAGTGATTATATACGAAACTTTGATAAGGCTTTGGTAAAGAAGTACTTACCCTTCCATCTCTTGAAATATATACCATTAAAACGAAAAGGCTTGTTGAGGTCTCCCACACTGACATCCGTTGGTTTTTCAACTGTAGCCATATTGAATCTCCTTAAAATTATTGTAGAAATAACAATTTACAGTTGAAAAAATAAAAATTAGTTTTCATGCTGAGGAGCAGATATCTCACTCTCTTTAAGGAGATTCATGCCCACTCCAGCAAACTTCTCACTGGTCCAGCGGTGTCACTCTTGTCTTGTACCCTCCAGGATACAACAGCCCGATAACGTCGTATGACTCTAACTCACTCTGGACAAGAAGTAGAGTTCAAAGCTCCACAAAAAAAGAACACCTAATATAACTCTATATTATAAAATAATTGCATGTAGCATATGTGTATATGTGTGTCTCAAAACAAATAGAATGATGCCCCCTTTTATCGGTGTAGAGATCATCCACCATTTTAATGTGAATTAGTGGACAATTATGTAATAGAAAGTGGTGATGAATGAGTTGTAATGTGTATGAATATGGTGTAGTAGTGGATGATGGTATTGAAGAAAGATTATTACAAATATTATGACCATAAACATCCACTAGCCTCCACTTCAATGGGCGGAATATGAAGAGACATACATTTTAATTTAAATATTAAAATACAATGTATATATATACACGTATATACTAACAATTTATAAAATTATAAATACATATTTTTAAAGCTATTAGTATTATTTGTAAAATTAGCGATACATCCCTTGAGGAGTGCTAGTATAATACATTTTATGAGATTGTAATTAAGACCTACTTGAGGCTGTTTAAAATTTTATCATCAAATCATGCACTTGAAACACTATATTTTCAATTTCTGTCAATCCGAACACTCCCAACATGCATCCGTCTCTTATTCTACACTAACGATCGTCATGAAGCTTCATCTGATTTCAACTCTACTAGCTTAGAAGAAATTGTAATTAAGACCTACTTGAGGGTACTTTCACCTACCTCTACCATAAAGACCTAAAATTTGAGTAAAGAAATAGGACCTAAAATTGTTTCCAAAATTGAAATATGTGATATCACAGTACGGTAGAATTCATTTTAGTCCACAATATTTAATTTCAACTTCAAAATAGTTTTATTTTTTTTTTTTCAACTCACTTTCAATTAGTCCCTACATCGGATGATTTTTTCATATTACCCCTATAATTATTTTTTTTTACAAAAAATTATTTTAGTGGTTCTCTTTCCATTAGCTTAGAGAATAATAATTTATTTTAATTGGAAGAACTTATATTGGACAATTATTTAGATGTTTATGCACATTTAATTTTAAGTTTTAGAAACTATTTATTTTTTAATATATATATGTTAATTTGATAAATAAAATATTCAAAAAATAGAAGAAACTTATGAGAAAATATTGGAAAAAGGAGTGAGAAGAAAAAGGAAATAGAAGTTGAAATGAAAGAAAATATAAATTAATAAAATAATTTAAAAATAAAAAGTGACAAACAAAAAAAGTTAAGACAAAAAAATAATGACTTCAATTATATAAAAGTATAGAGAATAATGTGATTAATGGCATATCAACAAATTATCGTAAATTTTTTATTGATTTTTTAAAATAAAAGAACGCCTGAATGAATAAGGAGTTTTATATACCCTATTCAATATATTCTATTCAAATTTTTAATATTCTCGTTGATTCTTATTTACGCTCTAATTTTAGAAGTTTTTTTTTTAAAATATTTTTCTCTAGTTATTTATTTAAATTTTTTTCTCCAAATTATTTTTTTAAATACTTTTTAAATTTTGAAAAATTCAAAATATTTATTAAATTCACAATAATTATGTTAATATATCATCAATCAAGTCATTATCCGAATAATTGGCTAATGATAAATTATTCTAATTTTAAAAGTAAAACAAATTATAATTAAAAATAAAAGTGAATGACAAATAATTTTATATAAAAACAAAAAAAAGAGTTTTATAAGAATAATATAAAAAGGACACTCAATAAAAAGACTAATTTAAAATAAATTAAAAAAATAAAAACTATTTTAAAATTAAAACGAATTTTACCGAATGTGAGTACCAAATAGTTGTGGTCCATTTGCAGTGGGATTCGTCACGTGGCGTATTATTTTATATTAATTAGGGCGAGTCGTATGTAAGGTTCAGATACTTTCTAGCAGTGTCATGGCCATCAATCAGACAGCAGATATTAAAGTACAATCCATTGGTTCATTGAACCAAAACACATTACATCAGCTTTTCTATTTTACAATCATTACAAACATAAGGAGAAAGTCATACGTTCAGATATAAAATAATTGTTTCATCTGGAAGTATATTCATTATTATTAATAAGCTACACAAACACGTCTCATTATTAATTTCTTTTAGAAAAGTGTTCATATGCAAATTTCCTCTCGTATTCTTTTTATTTTTATAATTATTCAATTACAAAATCGCAAAGGGAAAGTGAACATTTATGGTAACCGTTCAAAAATTATATAATTTCGTTAATTATTAAGGGTGATTCGAAAAGATGTGCGAGCTCTCATAGGTTTGGTATCCCGATCTCACTGAGCTTACCCAGATGCAAATGGATCATGAGAAGAGAAAAGTACGTCAAGTTAGTTAGATTGGTCACTGACAATGACCTTTCAATGCCTAAGTCAACTCAAGTTCGAGATTGTAATATGCGAACATTATGGTAGCAAATAACAAATGTCTCTTACAATAAATACGGTGAAATGAGGTGTATTTATATGACCATATGTCTGTACTCGTCTGATCCACATGGCACCATCTCAGATCATGAGTTGTCTGGAGATCTAAGGTTCAAATCTTGAGTCAAGCAAAAGTAAGCGGATCTTGTAGCTCTGCTGGTATTTGTCATTGTAGGAGGGTCATTTAAGTCTTTTCTTCGATAGGCATGATACACCTTATCATTACTCCCCCACTTCTTTTAATATCAAGTTATTACACTAGGAGAAATTAAACAGTCATTATACGAAACATTGAGGCTCCTCCCTTCTGATCTTGCTGACGTGGTGGCATCTTGTACGTTCCAAATGGGTGCGTATTTTCATACCTACTCTCTGTAAATATAGAGTCCGGTTTGACTCACTTGACCATCCCAAGTTTTACATCTTCCGAGCTCTTCTTCCAAGACGTCGCCTTTCGCGAATTCGACCTATGTTCTCAAGGTACTTGCTCTTTTCTAATGCTCTCCTCTTCTAATTCGAACTCTAGTTAGATTTTTCTTCTAGGTCGCCTCTGACCTCGCTGCAATCAAAGGACTTAGATATAGGCACATCCAACATTCCCTTTCCTTTAGTAAATATAGCCAGTCTTTCTTGTGCGATTTCTCCACCAGTTATGGTCGTTGGTGTCTACAGAGTTTGTAGATCCAGACGACGTTCCAATTCATATTAGATATCAAGATATGATAGCTAAGAGTCCTTGGGCAAGTATAGTTGGCACTGTAAAAACTCCCGTTCACCACCTTAAAGAAAAACACCTATAACTTTGAAATTTTACCTCCGTAATCTTTTGACAGAATGCATTGCCCTCCTCTGGGTTTTTGTCCTTTTCCTATAGTACACTTCGAGCTTGGCCTTCATTTTCCTTTAGCTCGTCCTGTAAATAATATTTTTCGAGGTCTACATATTTTTCCTATGCAATTATCTCCAACCATCCATCATATTATTCTTTTCATCATAATAATGCAGTATTTTAACCTCGAGCCCAGTTTCGATAATTTTTGGTCACTTTATTCCTTCACCACCACCAAGTCGGTGACCGAGGCTTTTTCTACTTAATAGTTGGTGCGGACTATCGTTTCCTAGATTAGCTGGATCCAATATTGGCCCTTGGCGGGAGAGGTCGACCTCCTGCATGCTAAGATTGGTTCTTTAGATGCGATTGGCTTGTTCCCAAACCCGATCCTATGACCCACGGAGGGAGGTTGGATAACGATCTTATAAATAGTCTTACCATTTATTGGTACAACCTTACAAGCCTAAGAAGCTTCTCGTACAAAAGGTCTTGAAGCTTGCTGGATTCTCTCAATCATCCTTCCCTATTAGGGGTTCATTAGATGATCCATTGTTACTTAGTTCCATTCTGCATTCCGCCTTTAATTGTTTTAGTCA
>NC_026150.1:6253774-6259981 GCF_000512975.1 Sesamum indicum
TCGCTAACCCACTTCGCGCTGACAAAGGTACTTTTCCTGCCACTATTTTTGCCCCCTATCCAAAATTGGGAACTCAGCACCCTTGGTGCAGATCCTCCTTCTACGTAATCCACAAATCCTACTGAGTCCCCTCTAGAGGTTTCGAAAGCAATCAAGGTCGCAAGTGACGGTACCATACTATTGCTTGGACTATCACATACATTGCGAAGTCCCACACTGCAAGCCGGGAAGTGGATGGGTTCGAATTCCAGGGAGGTCAAGAAACGTAAGAGAAACACAAACATCACATTAAACGTTCACGTTCTAGCAAATCCAGCAAGCGTAGTAAATCTCACTAGGAACATAGACTAGCTAAGGAGGCCATTGATCGTGTCGAAGATAGAAGAGTACACAGGCTTACTGAAAGAGCTCGCTTGTTGGTATAAGGAAGCTCGCGAGGAATTAAAGTCTCCAAATTGCAAGGTTGCTGAAATGGAATAAGAGAAGTTGATCCCGAATTGGGTTATCTCTTCCCACAATTCAGTTTTGAAGTTGCATGTGGGTCAAGATTCCTGGAAGTTACACAAGACCTGCTATTTGGATTCTCCTTATAGGCAATTGCTTTTAGGCACAACCTTTCCTTGAAGTGCTCGATTTGGAGATGTGAGAAAGCTCCAGCGATGTCAAGATCCGTGATCTCCAAAGGAATCTTACTGACTCCAAACAATGTTTGAAAGAGCTTTTAGATTTGAAAACTACACTGGAAGCTAAGATAACCAGCTTAGAAATCCAACTCCAACAGTCCGCTGTCGAGGGTGAAAGAGCTAGCGCAACTGCCCTTGAAAATGGCAAAGATGAAGGCTTCTCTGTTGGTCGAAGTTGGTAAACCTGGGGGTGCTATTAAATGTCGTGAAGCGTACCTTCAGCCTGATGAGCACAAAAAGGCTATTGTAGAGGCTCGTCTTTAAAGAGCTCATGATTTCTTGATAGGTCCAGCATTCTAAACTGTGGTGGAGATTAAGGTTTTCAACTCGTCAATAACGGCGTTAAAAAATACAGGTCACAAGTAATGAAACTCAATGGTTTTGTTGTTGGGTTTGACCAGAATAGTCTTGATCCTGCTGTTGATGGAAACCTTCAACCTTTTCCTGAGGCAGATTCCCCTACTATTGCAGAGCAGGATGAGTTTGTTGCCTTGATTGATAAGGTGGAAAACATAGGCTAGGCCAGGTGACGTTAACACTTAGGAAATTTTATTTTTCAGGATTGAGCTTCATTATAATTATTTTTGAGATCGCATGGCCATCCACGTCTTTTGGCAGTTAGACATCTTAGCTTGTCGATCTCTTTATTTAACTATACTGATATTAATAAACTTTGTGATAGACTTTGCCATCTTGTTTTGATTTGCATTTCTGTAATCTTCTTGTGGAACGTTGTTTTCTATATCTAGATTTGAATCATTTTCCATATCGTGGATCTTTATCAGATTTCAGTGATCTCTTCCAGATTTTAATGATGTTTTTCAAATCGAAATCATTTCCAAATTTTAATAATCGTTTTTAGATCGAAATCTTTTTCCAGATTTTAGTGATCTTTTTCAGATTGAGATCAAACATCTTTCACATATTGTAATAATAAACAAAATTAAACAATCAAAACAAGGACCTTTCACAGGTAGATCAGAATTTATACCTTTTAACATATCGCAACAACTCGATCTTTCTCAAATTGAAATACGCAACAAGTTTTCTCAATCTTAGCTAAAACACTCAAAATATGATCTTTCTCAGATCGCACATACTTCAATCAACATAAGTTTAAAAAGAAAAAAAAAAGATATTTTTCATATTCAATCCTACTACCTTTCCCAGGTTGAAATATAAAGGGAGTTCTTTATCAGAATCTCCACTACCAAAATTTACAAAATGACATTGCTTGGATTCTTTATGCATAAAATTTCTTCAAATTATGAATATTCCATGTCCTTGGCAAATCCTTCCCTTTCTTGTAATTTGTAAATTCATTTCTTCTTGATCTCGATCACTTTGTATGGTCCCTCTCAGTCTAATTTACCCACGTGCTTAGATACTTCAACTTTTTTTAAGACGAGGTCGACCACTTGAAAGTGTCTTGGTCTAACCTTGTAATTGTAACTTCGCATCATCAGATTCTCGTAATGTAGAATTTTTGCATATGCATGATCACTCTTCTCTTCAATTGTGGTGAGGTCGAAAACTACTTTGATTTATCTGGGGACCATATTGTACGATTCTTGTTGTTTCTTCACCTATTTTTGCAGGTATGATAATCTCAATTTCAGAAACTAAGCAAAATGGGGTCTCACTTGTTGCCAATTTTGGCATTTTTTGGTATCCCATAACACTCCTAGCAGTTCTTCCAACAATGATCCTTTAGCTCCGTCTTGTCTTGTTTTGAAGTGTTGCAGTAAGATGCAGTTAGTAACTTTTGTTTGTCCGTTCGCCTACGGATTTCAATTGACTGTGAAGTTTTGTTGAATTTTTAACTCCTTACACCATACCACGATCCCCGTTCCTTAGAATTGTATGGCGTTGTCCGAGATCAAGATCTTTTAGTATGCAGAACCTGCTAATAATGTATTTCCAAACGAAATTTATTATCTCTTTCTCAGATATTCTAGCCAATGCCTCTGCCTCCACCCACTTGAAAAAATATTCCACAGCTATGATGACGAATTTCTTTTGAGCAGGAGTTGGGGGGAAAGGTCCCAAGATGTCTATCTCCAATTGGTCGAATGGACAAGCAATCTTGATAGGTTCCATCGGGGTCGCCGGAGTGTGTATCAAGGTTGCATATTTTTGACAACTTTCACATTTTTTGGTGAATTCTACCACGTCCTTCATCATGGTATGCAAATAACCCTTGTCGTATCACATTCTGTGCCAACAATCTCCCCCCTAAATGATTTTCAGAACTTCCTTCTTATATCTCCCTCAATATGTATTGGGACCTTTCAGGGCTCAAACATTTTAATAAAGGTCTATCTGTCGACCTCTTATAAATATTATTGTCTAGCATCGTGAACTTATTCCCCTTGAGTTTATCCTTTTAACAGCTATGCAATTTAAATATATATTTAAAAAAATCATATATTGTACTTATTATTAAAAGGATAAATTCAATTTAAACATATATTTATTCGATTTAAAATGAACCGTACATTTGATTTTATTTTTAAAAGTAGTAATTTAAAAATTATTTTATAAAACTACCAACAACAATTCAATTTAAACATATATTTAAAAAATCAAAACTGCACTGTGAGCACCCTACAGATATAGTCATGGCCTAACTGTATATTATTAAAATCCCAAATAGTCTCAACTTTTAGCATGTATTCCCAAAAATACCCCTTTGCTTCAATTAGATTACCTAACATGTCAAACTTTTTCCCCCACAAAGACGATGTTCAGTGGCCCATTTTAATTCTTTAATAATTATTTATAATAATTTAATATAATATAAATAATAAGTTATGATTAACTAAAATTATAATTTTGTAATAATTATAGATAAAAAATTATTTTAAATTCTACTTTTGTAATTTTACTAAGTATTTAGTATAAATTTAAATTATAGAATAACTAGTAATAAATAAATAAATTTTAAAACTAAAGATTTCTTTTGATGTTAAAAATTTATAATAATTTGCACAATTTACATATATAACTAATATTATTATACTATACATATTTTTAATATAATTTTTTATTAGATATATATTTTTATATTATTATTATATATTAATAACTAAGATTTTTGACGAAGATGAATATGGTGGTGATGGGAAAAATGATATAGAAATATGATATATATATATATAAAGTTTAAGTATTTTCAAATATTTTATATCTTGTGAAATAAATATGTGAGATTGATGTTTATTCATTTATGGTCTTATAACAACTACAAAAATAAATACAACATAACATTCATTGATTAATACAAATTAAATAACTTATTAAATTATTATCTTACTAAATATCCCAATATTAATCATAAAAACTTATTGGAGTTCTAAGTCATATATATTTAGGATGGGATATTTATAATATTTCTTAAGTGTAATTAAGATTTTATAGTAATATAGAATACCTTAGGTAATTTTTTTTCTTTCCTATTTAATATATAGGATAATTACGATCTTCTTTTCAAGGTTTGGTGTTATTATACGTAAATCCTCTATTATGTAAAATATCATTTTTAATATTCTTGATATTTGCTTTTACCTAATAAATAAGTCACTCGCTAGATAAAGTTCACTGAATTTATTAATATTAATAAAATAAGGGATATAAATTAATACTTACCTCCAATTGATTTATGGTCAAATAAATATTTTAATGACCAAATTACCCATATACATCTTTACATATTAATGCATGTGATGAGGTATATCTTCACCATTACAAGGGTAGTTTAGTCAGAAAAAATTTATTTGACCTGTAATAAATTAGTAATATGTCAACCGATGATAAATATTAATTTTTATTCAAATGTTTTACTAATATCAATAAATTCAGTGAATTTTGACTACTGTACGAACCTATTTGTTAGAGGAATGCAAATTTTAAAAGAATTAAATATAATTTTTTAAATTATAAAAAATTTATATATAATTATACCAAAATTCATTAAAAAATATAATTATCCCTAAAATATATTTCCAATTAGATGAGAATTAGGTTATTGGTTGGAAAAAGTTAAAGGATAAGTGAGAAGTGAGAGATATGGTGGTGATATGCCGCATCCACTAGACAATGAGCTAAGTGGGACAGAACGGAAGAAAGAAAGGTCAATATCAAACTTTTTGAGAGTAAAGATAAGAATTAGTTTTATGGTCCCATCAAGAGTTCAAGACTATGTTTTGATATATTATTTATTTTAAGAAAATACATAGAAAAATTTTAAGAAAATAAAGAAAAAAATAATATTGTTCACACAAAAAAAATTTTGTGTCTGTAAAAAAAGTTACGAGACAAAAAAAATATGAATAAAATAAAAAGTATTACAATCTACATAGTGAAAATAATTCCCCGATTCCTCTCTCCGAATGTAGATTCAAGGACTTGAAGCTTATTTTTGATGTGGATGTGTTATCTTCTCTAGCTTGTGGAGCAAGCTACGTGACATCTTGAAATGTTGTATCAAGGCTTTGAAGTTTGATGCCAATAAAAACGTGGAAACCTATGCGTGTGCAGAGTTTTGTCATGGTAGAGAGCTTTGAATTTGAGTCCTGTTGTGTGTAATTGCTTCTTGAGTAATGAAGACTCATTTTCATAGGTTTGAGTAGAACTATAGATAGGTTGGACTTACTTCTATTAGACTTGAACACTAGGACTTTGATGTGATGTCTCCTCACAAATCGTATTTTAAACATGTTTCGGCCCATTTAGTCAATCCAAAATATAAGAATAGTTTTGTACTTTTATCTTGAATCAAATCGTCAAAATGCACAAGGGCCAAATTCGGTATAGATACTTATTTGAACTTATTTTAAACATATTTAAGATTGAAATTTATTATAAATTTTAATTTGAAATCCAATTATTAGTCCATTTATTTTCAACTTTTATTAAATAATTTCATTTTAGAATTTTGATCTCAACAAAGAATCCGTTTAAAAAATGGATGAAGAACATGAAGAATATTATTGAAGTATATTGGACAAAATGCATAAAATCCCATATGTTTTAAAAAGTATGCAAAAAACACCGCTCTGTTTTCAGAATAAGCTAAAAAAACTCTCCTGTTTTGTTTTACTCGGCAAAAAACCGTCATTCTGTTAGCAACTAATGGAAAGTGGAGGAGATGCGCGTCTGCTGCATTTAGTAGTCATTTTCTGCGGTTTGGGTTCATATTTAATGACACTTTGGACTAAAATACCCCTCTATGGGTCTATATAACATACAAAGGGCTTTTTGGCTTGTTTTGTATTTTTTTTTGCCATTTCTCACCCTAAAAGTCAAGTATTAAATTTTGCCATATTAAATTATATTTAATTTATTTAATATTAAATATTCAATTAAATTATATTTAAATTCAAATAATTTTATAATGGTTCATTATTAAATCTAAAATTATTTTTAATTAATTAAAATATATATTTAATTAGAATAATTATTATTAATTAGCCAAAATATTTAATTATTATAATTATTTAAAATATTCTTAATTAACTAAAAT
>NC_026150.1:6260244-6275683 GCF_000512975.1 Sesamum indicum
GTGGGGTGGTGGTGGTGGGGAAGGGGCAGCGGAGATAAGGGGGTCGGGTGGGGTAGTTAGTTTTTCTTATTATTATATAATAATAATATATTTTTAAAATTTTAAATTATTTATATATAATGTAAGTTAAATAATTTGTTGAATTTAAACTTTTTATTTTTTAAAAATCTAATGCTTGAAATTAATTGATTAGATCTAACGATCAATATTTAATCAAAAACGATTTAATGATCATTAAAATAAAAAATAATATATATTAAGTAAGAATATAATGGTTATTTTGTAACACCGTTTAGGGATGGATGAAGAAGTGAAAGAGATGAGCTTTGAGAAGGAGGGAGGAGGGAGACCGCAAGAGACAGATGACTGGGAGATTTTGAGACCCACAAGTTATTATTTATTGTTTCTTAATTATCAATTTTAACTTTAATTTTCAACAAAGTTGACTGTGAACTTTTAAAAAATAGTTAAAGTATTTAATTTACTTATTTTATAAATTTTGAGAAATAAATTATAACATTTTTGTATATTATTGCTATAAATTATATTTATTTTCTAAATTATTGAGTTTATTTTTATATATTATTTATTAAATTTTCATTGGGGGATTAATACTGTTGTTAATTGAACGGAATTTACTTGGAGAATTTTAAAAGTTTCTAATTGAATATATTTTATCTTTTAACTTAATCAATTAATATATAATGTATTCATATACTATATATATAGTATGATCCGAGTGAACTAATTATTTAATTTGATTTAATTAATCAGTTCAGTGACTCAATAATCCAATAAGTTATCTGATTTGATCTTCGATCTATTCTTCAAATAATTTTCATATGCCAGCCTCATTCTTTCTGAAAAGTCTATTCAGTTGCTTGTCATGAAAATTATTGCTTGATTGAATTTCCAACTTTGTGATTCTTTTTCTTCTTCAAGCTTTCGGAGAATAGAGTAATTTTTCAATTCTTATTCATGAAAACTATTATAAATGGTGCATTTTCATCAGGCTACCGTACTTGGAGCAGTCTTTATGACTTGTTTCTCCCATTTTTGAATGGCCTTTTGGTCCCACTGCTTTTGTTTTGAATTTGTGAATGGGCGCTTCTCTCTCTCTCTCTCTCCCCCCCTCCCACCCTAGTGATTCAAGTTGATTGTGGAGATTAACACTTTGCCGGATATGATATAGTGAATTTTACTCTGAAGGCAAGAAACAAATTCAAGGGTATAATGTATCTATTAAATGTCTAAACTCGTGCTTTTATAGGATAAAGTAGTTTTATTCTGGTTGATAATACTGTCTTGCTTCTTATATCTTATATTATAGCAGTTATAGAAGGAGTGGATCAGCTATTCTATTCCTTCCTCTGGTCGGAATAGTGTTCTGCATCTAACTTAGTGGCTTCCTAGTTCACAAAATAGGTAGATTCTTTTCTCATCCTTTCATAAACTCAGGAATAGTCAGCTCGTTTAACTTTTTTGATTTACGTCCAGGTTTTAGCAATATCCTCAGCCACTAGCTCAATAGTCGTCCAGTTCTATAGCCTGAGCTTCCTGGCTAACTACACCAATAGCCATATTAATTTGTTGGTTTTTACCATTTGGCATACGTGCTTATGTTATTTCTAGTTTTCATGCGTGCCTGTCCTTCGCTCACTCTGTGCATCAAATCGAACTCAATTTGCTCAGTACATTATCCCTCCCTTTAGATTACAACTACTAGAGAAGTACATTGCCTTCGTGGTCCCAAGGACAAGTTGGCAACTACGCCTCCAATGCGCACATGGTGTAGAAGAAGGGTACAAGGAGAAGAGAAAATTGGGCAGAAAAGAAGGAAAAAGAAAAGTGTTGAGTATATTTATCTATTTATTTTTTATTGTAAGTGATGGCAAAATAGTCATCAAATTTACAGTTTCCGTCAAGTTTGACTTACAGTCGATAGTTAGAGGGAGGCATACGCAATTTTCATAATAAAAGAAAAAGAATTGTATATTTCTATAGTAGCAGGGAAGTTGGTGTAATTAACCCATAAATAAATGACAAGTTCCCACTTTCATTCACGTATATATATGACTTACAAAATTCCATTATAACCTCTACATATTTGGACAACAGTGCAAGCTGGAGGTTGATTAGTAGATTGCCCAGGCTGAACCCTCGTGATACATGAAACACTTTAGCTAGTACTCGGGAAACGACCAAGTTAAATACTATAATAGGAATATATCTACATATACAAAGTTCCTTTTTGTTTTTTATAGGGGGGTCAAAGCGGGTTTCATACCTCCACTTTGCACTCGAACCAATTTTCTATCTTTCATAAGAATAAAGTGTCATTGTTGAGCCACTTGATCGTCCCTAGAAAGATGTACATATACAAGTCTTTTGCAACCTTCATGGGATGTTCTGACAAGGACATGTATGATGAGTACGGGCAACCGAAGTTCTCCTTTACAAGTTACCAATAATCCTTGCATGAGCATTCCCCATCTTTGAAATGATGGAACCGATTAATATCACGAACCAAAATTTCTCTATCTGCAAACTTGGAAATAAACTTAGTGAAAGAATGACAGTCTTCACATAACCTGAGGTTCTTGGTAATCCTGATGGTTTCTCCCTTACTGCAATTTATTAATCCAAATGCAACTGCTAATTTTTCACTATGACCCAACACAATTCGCTCTTTTTCCTCAGAATCAAGATCATAAAGAATGTCTTTGGTCTGTGGCACATAGCCCTTCTTCATCATCTCCTTTGATAAGTTTTCAACAAAAGCATGAATTTGCTCAATTTGCGGATTTAACTCATCAACAGACTTAAGCAAGTAAATTTTCCGTCTAACTTCAATCCAGCTACAGCCCGACACCTTTTGCAGGCCGCTAGCTTCCAAAAGCTTCTTCACTCTTTTGACCTCATCCCACATTTTTGCCTCTGCATAAATGTCAGCCAGTAGCACATAATTCCCTGCATTTCTCGGTTCAAGCTCAAAGAGCCTTCTGCTTGCCCTCTCTGCAAGTTCAACATTACAGTGAATTCTGCATGATCCAAGAAGAGAACCCCAAACCTCGGGTCCTGGTTCATCCCGCATATCTGCAATGATCTTAGCCGCTTCATACAATCTATTTGCTCGGCCAAGAAGATCTACCATACAAGCATAATGCTCCATGGTAGGGTAAATTCCGTATTCTGTCACCATAGAATCAAATAATATTTTTCCTTCATCAACCAGACCTGAATGACTACAAGCTCCCAAAACACTAACAAATGATATCGGACTAGGTGAAATGCCTAGCTGCACCATCTCTTGAAAAACAGCAAGAGCTTTTGATCCTAAGCCATGAATCCCGTAACTTGAAATCAAGGAATTCCAAGAAACAATATCCCTCTTATCCATCTGATTGAAAACATTTTTCCCTAAGTCAAGATCACCACATCTAGCATACATTGTTACAAGGGTACTCATAACTGGTAAAATTGAATCAAGGCCTTTCCTAAGTATGTAGCCATGTATCAACTTCCCCTGGTCCAGTGCAGACACTGCAGCACAAGCTTGAAGCACACTGACCATGGTGACTGAGTTGGGCAACATATCCCCACTCTCAAGCATCATCTCACGGAACAGCCGTAATGCTTCAAAAGGCCTATCATTCTTTGCGAAACATGCAATTAGTGCACTCCAAGAAACCAGATTCTTCACTGGCATGGAAGAGAAGACAAGATTAGCATTCTCCACACATCCAAATTTCGCATACATATCAACCAAAGTAGTCATAATATGGACTTGGCTTTCATAACCATGTCGTAAAACATGCGCGTGAATTTCCTTCCCCGCCCAAAGAGAAGAAAGTCCAGAATCCGAAACGACACATGCCTTAAGAACATACGTGTAAGTGAACCTATCAGAACGCATCCCAATCCGGTTCATTCTCCTGTACAAATTCAGAACCTCTTCTCCCAAACCCGATAGAGACAGAGCACGGAAAATTGCATTCCAGACATATATGGTTCTGTGTGTAGTTTTATCGAACACCTGGCGAGCGTGTTCAATGGAATCGAGTTCAGAGTACAGAGTAATGAGCTTTGTCGCCAAAAAGGGGTCCTGATCAAACCCATTATCAATAAGGCTCCTGTGGACAGTAAGCGCATCCGCTAAACTCTTCTCACGGACACAAGACTGTAACAAAAGCTCATAAGTATATTGGGTGGGATTCTGCTCGTGCGATAGCAAGTGGATAGCTTGTTTCAATTGACCCTTTCTGCAGAGAGATTGGATTGAATGGTTCTTATTGGTGGTGGGAGAGGAGATTGTAAGCGTCACAGAAGAGGCAGGCGAAGGGCGGAAAGCGGCTGTGATGCAGTGGCGCTGGTGGTGGAAGAGTGCTGGAAGGATAGTGGGCTGGAGAGTTTGAGGAGTCTGAAATTGGAACATTCGGATTCACTTGGTATTATCTTTCCTCGCTTCAGAATTGTACAATAACTGCGTTGATTTGCTGCCCTCGGCAATAAATACTCAGATTGTTTGCTAATTTGCAGACTGTACTCGTGAACTAGCTCAGGCTCACCGCCACAGACTTCAGTAGTTCACTAGAAAAATGGCAAACTAGGTACTCTCACACCGCCACCAACGTTACACTCTAACCACCGCCTCATCTAAAATTTTAATTTTCCTCTTCCATTTAGATTTGTTGTAATTATACGTAAATTTTTTATAATTTGAGAAATTAAATCTAGTACCTCTAAAAATTATTTTCGTCTGACAAATAAATCCATCAATTAGTCAAAATTTTTCAAATTTGTTGATATTAATAAAAAAACTATATTTATCCTCGATTGACTTATTACCGACTTATAGCAAGTCAAATAAATTTTTTTATGATCAAATTATCCTGGTACGTCTTCGCGCATTAATTCATGTATAGAGGTATATTTTCACTCTTATAAAGATAGTTTAATCCGAAAAAATTATTTGCTTGGCAATAAGTCAATTAAATGGAGAGTAAATATCAACTTTTATTTAATTTTTTGTTAATATCAACAAATTCAATGAACTTTGACCAACGGGTGGACTTTATTGAATAGAAGCAAACCTCAGAGGTGTTAGGTATAATTTTTCAAATCACAGGAATTACGTGTAATTACACCAAATTTTAGGGGAAGGGCCTGTAATTATATTAGAAATAAGGAACTTCACACACACTCTTATTTGACTTGCCTATTTTATAATAGTTTATTTAAAAGTTTAAATTATTTAATATAATCACACATAAATTTAGTTTAAAAAATTACATTTAATACTCATAATGTACATTTCTATCTAGTAAATAAATTCTATCGTTAGTCAAGATTTATCATATTTGTAGATACTAAAAAAAATAAATAAAAATTATATTTACCTTCGATCAACTTATTAACCAGACAATGCAAATATTTTTTAATCAAACTGTTGTCCTACGTTCGGACATACTAATATGCATGAGTATATAATAGCTTGGTGCCAGAACTAGTAGGTTTTTCAATCAATTTAGGTTAGATTTCAAAACAAGATAAAGGAGGTAATTATTTTTTTATTATTAATAAATAAATAAATTATATTAATATATGGTATCAAAACACGAAATAAAATTTTTATCTTTTTTTTTTTAAAAAGCAAACCACGACGTGGAGTCGTGATTTGAGGATTAGATCAAGATTCTTGAGGAAAAAGCCAGAAAGAAAATGGGCCATCAACAGATATTTTGATTCAAGCTCCTCTACAACCACTACAAGAAAATTAATTTCTTTTTGCCAGAAAAAAAAAAAAAAGTTGTTCTAATTTTACTATATACAATGTTGGCTTGACAAAATTCTAAATATGCTTAGTAAATAATATAATAAATATTTAGTTTATTTTTAATGATAGATAATATATTTTTATTAAATAAAAATGCTATGTAGAAAAATTTGATAAAAACAATTGTTAGTGACTTTGTGGTCAAAGAATAAATAGATTAGAATATTTATTAAACATTACAAATTGAAATAATGTTTGATAGAGTTTGAGTCTCCCAAACGCTTGTTGGGATAAGGACTCTTATGGGATAAACTCTATTTAAAATAGAGTCTGTAGTCTTCCAAATTATGTATTGAGATATGGGCCCCTCTTAGGGATAGGGTTATGTACACCTATAAATAGGGTATATGGATATGATCAAATTACAACACAGAGACATAAATGTGATACAAAATGAGCTGATCACAATACTCTCTCCAACTCTTGCTCTCTCTCTCTTTTTCACTCTATGTTATTCCTTGGAGCATCACCGTGGGCTCCTTGAATTTGAGGTGTGTAAATGAGTGGATTACTCTAGCAGTGATCCACCAAGACGAGTAAGGTATGTTCGTGGTGTGCACAAAATTTGAAGCAAGATCTGACTTGGAGTGGATCTTGAAAATGTTCGTGGAGTGACCTCGAATTAACGAAAAAGACGATGTGTTCATGATTCATAAAAGGCATGGACTTGTAGACGAGGTTGATTTGTATGCGTGGATCGACATACTTCCTCTACTTAGGATTAATTCGATCCAAAATTATGTGCCTATATGATTAACATCTGTGTGCACATAATTATTTAATTATATGGGAGATTTATTTGTGAGAAAATATATGAATTATCGGTTATTATTTTTTAACAGTGGTACCAGAGCCATTATGGTTTAGTCTCATTAGAATTGCCTGATTGATCAAGAAAATTTTTTATGCTAGATTTTTTTTTTGCAAGATTTTTTTTAAATATGAAAGCATGGAATTTTTCATTTATTTTTCACCATATGTAAATCTTAATATGTAGATCATGTGGTTAAAATTTAGTAAAATTGGATGAGTGGTTTGAGAGTAAAATTAAAACTCTAGTTTTAAATCAATGTTCTTTGACCAGAAAATCAAATTTGATCCTGTGATTTTCATCAAAATATTTTTATGCTATGTTATAGAGCATGAAAAGAGGTTCGAAATGGTGTGTGTATCATCGAAAACGGTTTCAAAATAAATGAGATGTGAAATTTTGAATTTTCGCCTGAAAACACGCATTCGTCGAAAAAGGCTGCCGGCACGAGCTACTGATTCAGCATTGATTCCCGTGCTAACCGTGCACTGACTGCACACCTCCACAGTCAGTATCTGCGTGGTGCCAAATTGGCGCCCAACCATGACCCAACTAAGGTTATGTTGATCGAGTGTTGACCGAGGGTTGACTGTGGTGCGTTGACTGAGGATTGACTGCGTGTGGATTGGGGGTTGATTGTGTTGACCACGAAAATATGTGCTTTTATTAATTGTTACATCAATTTATGCCATTTTAATTTTTCTTGTAATATTTTGTAATCGCAATTTATGTCATATAATATTTTGTGGTTGCAATTTCAATTATGTTTATTATATATTTCATTTTTCGTGATTGCAATTTATGCCACTTTTTTTATTGCAATATTTTGTGATTGCAATTTATGCAAGCATATATATTTTTTGTGATGCAAATATGTTAGTGAATGCTCTCATTATATTAAAGCATGCCCATATAATTACTTTTTACAATATTTTGATCGCAATTATGCCAATATGTTCGTTCTATTACAATATCTTTTTAATTGCAATTTGTTCTAATGAGGCTCTCATTATATTTATGCATGTCTTGATAGTTGTATAACAATGTCTTTATTACAATCTTTTTTGAGAATATATGCAATATAATTTCGTGATATATATAGACTTTAACATTTGGGTGCTCGTGTATTATGTGAGTATTTTATTATTTGGGTGCTCGTGTATTATTATTGTGGAGATAATTTGTGAAAATGGTGGTAATTATTGCGGTATCCTCAATTTTTCTTAATTGATATAGTAGGCTCTATATCAATGTAATTTACTTTTTTTGAGAGAATGTATTTCTTAGGCCAATATTTGGGAGGCCATGTATTATATTTATTACGGCTATGCTTCGCTCTACCATAGGGCCAAATTCCCTCAACATGATGCACGAAATGTTAGTGTAGCCCATCTCGGATAATTTTTACTTTGTTTTATTCATATTGCATATTACATGCATATGGCATTTTTTTTTATGTCATAGTGTATTTTATTCATGATCAGTAAATAATTTAATATGATTTTACTGAGTGGGAGATGATTACTAGCTGAATACGAAATTTTCAATTTCCCCGAGTATAAAAAAATAATAAATTATTTACTTGGATTTGGAATAAAGTATAAAGATCAATACTATTGAGTTTTACGCAAAATCTAGAGATCTTAGATTTATTCACCATTTTATTTATGTCAGCTAATGGTGAACGTGGATAATTGCTTAACATTGTCGCGACTTAGACGCTGACAATTCATGATTGATCAAGTAAAATTTGCATTTTTTTAGTTCAATTGCAAATTATAAAATATGATTAGAGAAGTTGTTAAGCTTTATTTTTATATGAGTCCACTTACCCTTATTTTGCTAATTGAGTTGACTTATGGGGTTGATATTTTAGTTGAAACAAAAATGATGCACTTATTGCTTATATTGAACTAACTAAAGTGTTGTTGGATTAAACAAGAGTAATATGAGAAGTGCGAACTTGATCCACAAAGTGATAATCGCATCACTTTTGTATAGGCAAGTGACACTAACAAATGTCATAGTGCTATGAGTAAATTAGTCATTTCGCTCATAATTGAACTGAGAGAAAGTTTTGATTGAACAAAGCTCTCTTATTTGTTTTGCTAGAGCCTCCAAAATCTCCCGTTAGTGGCATAGCGCACAGAGGAGGCATTAAGTATCAACCCACGCACTACAAAAAAAGGCGGAATTTGCATGGTCAGGGCAACCGATCCAAAACTCCTTCCATATTGAAACGGGCTTTGGAACACATGAGGAACTAATATTGAAAGATAACATTATGATCAACATGGGTTATAATTTTTGGAACGATCGAACCGTTCCAACATGAATTCCAAAGAAACAGTTACTAAATTCAATCCAAATATCGGTCCAAAATAGTAATGATAAATGGTTGAAACTCTATCTGGAACACAATATTAGAATTAGGGACGGTCTTGAGTCAACTGTTTCTATATGTGTGGCAAAGAATGTTCAAAAACTGACAGTTCAAAAATATATTTCGAAATGAGGTACAATTTGAAATGATTATGGAACACCCTTAATCAATTATGTAAAACATCGTTCCATATTAGCTTTATTTAAGAAGTCATGTGTTTTTAAAATCGTTCCAAAACTTGGTACACATTGGAACGATTTTTTTGTATTATTCTTTAGTATTACTGTGAGCGTTCCAAATGAAATACAACGGCTATATTTTAACCGCCAGAACAAACGTTCCTAGAGCCTTCTCAAGAACCGTTCTAAAGTCTAAATTAGCGGCTAAATATGTATCCCTATACCCATTACAAAAATCGTTGCAAATTTTATTTATATAACGTAATTGGTATTATCTATTATTAGTCATATTCATAACTAATTAATTATTTCTTATGTCGTGCATTTGTTATATGGTGTTATACTAAAAAAAATTGGTATAGAAGTTATTAAAGTAATAACAATATTGTGCACAAATTATTATAGTTACAAAGTTAAATAATTAGTAAGATATTTGATCTTTTTTTGAGTTTTTCACGAATTTCAATTGAATAAAATTGGCGTTTTTATTTACAAATTAATATCTATTAATTTTTATTCTAATATTTATTCATTCTTTTTTCAAACTTATACTTATTCTAACCAAATTATTAATACATATGAAATATAATATAAAATTAACATTTAGTCTATGGCTTAAAATTTTGGTATGTAATAATTTGAAAAAATCTTACTTTTAGTAATATCATTCCGAAGCCTATCTATCTATCTATCTATCTATCTATATTTATCGTCACATCAATTATAAGATATTATATTATCTTTTTTGCTAATATATATATACACTTCTGATGATTCTGCTGATCTGCGGCATAAAAGAGAGGAGTAGGAAGGCGTATTCAGACTCTGATTCCGACATTAGTGCTTCAAATGATTCGCGAGTGGGTAGGGCCAAGAAGTGATCTGAGAAGAAGAGCAGGAAACATCGCCATGAATAGGACTAGCTTCTACAGTGGGTGATATGTCGTGCTTTTAGGGTTCCTCTAAACTGCTGCTCAGTGTGCCCTATTCAATCTTTAATCTAGTGATCGATGAACTTCTTGATGAAAACCACTTTAGCTTAGTGGACAATGCATTACTTTGGTGCATTTGTTATTTTTCAGTTTGATGTAATGTATCATTGTAATTGCTTTATTCTTCTGGTTGTAAGAGTTCTGACATTTACTGAGTATGCTATGTGTGATTCCGACATGTGATTGGTCGTATTAGTTGAAATATTGCAGTAATACTTTGAAATTTTAAGCATCAAAAGAGTTTAACTATTGCTGCTATTTTGAACCTAGTGCTATTATTGAAGCAAAGAAGGTTGCAGCATTTCTCAGTGTTTTTTATATATATAATTGTATCAGGGTAATGATTTGTCATTAATATTTCCAGTTTCTGGATCAACCTCTCTGAAAATGAAGATCTGGTGTAGCAGGTATCTGTTGAGATCATGATGTCAACGAATATATTTTTATATGTTCTAATTAGCTACTGCATTTCTTTTTCAATTTTATCGACCACAAACTTGAGAAGTTTTGCTTAATGATGCCCCCTCCTTGTTCCGACTTTTCCATTTTCTTGTCTGTGCATTTTTTTTTTGTGTGTGTGTGGTGTGTGGGTGTGTGTGTCTGTGTGGGGTACGAGTGTGTGTGTGTGCGTGTGCGTGTGGGGTGTGTGTGTCTGTGTGGGGTGTGAGTGTGTGTGTCTGTGTGGGGTGTGAGTGTGTGTGCGTGTGCGTGTGGGGTGTGTGGGGGGGGGGGTGTGTGTGTGCGTGCGTGTGGTGTGTGTATGTGTGTGTGTGTGCGTGTGGGGTGTGTGTGTGTGTGTGTGTGTGGGTGTGTGTGTGTGTGGGTGTGTGTGTGTCATGGTAGAATATATTTTACTTCCACTTTTAACGTAGAAAAAGTGAGGTGTTGCTTTTATCTTCTGCGCCTACGAATGCCATCTGCGTCTTGTTATATTTGCCATTCTCCTTCAATTTCTAAGTCTTTATTTCTATCTCAACAACCTTTTTTCTCATGAAGGATGTTGCCATAGTTTCGCAATATTTTATGCTCATTATGGGTATTGTGTGTCTTTGTGGTCTATTTATGTCCTTTGTAATATTTTTGTGTGCTTGCATAGATGTGTATTCTCTTTTTTGTTTACCTGATATGAAAGAGTATTTATTGAAATAAGAGCAATAACAGAAAAGGAGAGAGTGCATTGTCCCTTTTCTTTTTTCATTTCAATATATCTCGTTAGCAAGAGTGGTCTTGGATTGATTTACTTTACTAGAGGGGATATAGTGATATAAAATGAGTGGAGGATTGATAAAATTTGATAACTGCCTTGGGTGGTTATGATATGCTAATCAATTCTTGAATTGATTTCCAGCAACCACTACAAAATATTGTAGTTTTGAACCCTAACTTTGGTGTGTTTAGCCATTTTGATTCCCTTCCTGCTAATAGCGGTATCTATAAGTTTTACCCTAAAATCACATGGTAGTTTCTATTGCATAACCTTGTTTTTTGGATACTCACATGGAAGAGGGAGATGGTGCTTTTGCTCAGACAACGATTAATCGGTTATATAAGTTGTAGCTGATGCTCGACTCATGCTTGTGCTTACATGTGGCTTACTGTTTATCAGGTAAAGAACTAATCATTCACCTCCCCAAGTTTCTGTTATTTTTCTGCCTTCAGGTACTTGTGGGAAGTTTCATACATATTTGAGTAATGCACTCTCTCCTTTTCTTGTGGGAATGATTTCAAATAACAGAAAGGCACTTTTCTGAATCAGGTAAATTGCAGGAATTGAATCGCAGGCGAAGAAAGAAGAAGAGTAGGAAGGAGAAGAGGAGGATGAGGAGTCACCATCATTCAGATGATGATTCTTCTGATGATTATGTTGATCTGCGGCATAAAAGGAGGAGCAGGAAGGCGTATTCAGACTCTGATTCTGACGTCAGTGCTTCAAATGATTTGCCAGTGGGTAGGGGCAAGAAGCGGTTTGAGAAGAAGAGTAGTAAACATCGCCATGAATAGGACTAGCTTCTACACTGGGTGATATGTCGTGCTTTTAGGGTTCCTCTAAACTTCTGCTCAGTGTGCCCTATTCAATCTTTCATATGGTGGTTGATGAGCTTCTTGATGAAAATCACTTTAGCTTAGTGGACAAATGCATTAGTTTGTTGCATTTGTTGTTTTTCAGTTTGATGTGTAATGTATCATTGTAATTGCTTTATTTTTCTGGTTGTAAGAATTCTAATATTTATTGAGTATGCTATGTGTGATTCCGACATGTGATCGGTCCTCTCAGTTGAAATATTGCAGTAAAGTTTTGAAATTTTATTGAGTTTCAAGTTGTTTTACTTGTAGGTTCCTATTCGATGTTTTGGGGGAATCCTACTTGTGGGCATCAAGAAGAGTTTAACTATTGCTACACTTTTGAACCCAGTGCTGTTATTGGAGCAAAGAAGGTTGCAGCATTTTCCAATGTGTTTTATATATGTAATTGTATTAAGGCAATGATATTTTCATTAGTATTATCCAGTTTCTGGATCAACCTCTTTGAAAATCAAGATCTGGTGTAGCAGATTTCTATTGAGATCATAATGTCAACGAATATATTTTTGTATGTGCTAATCAACTACTGCATTTCTTTTTTAATTTTATCGACCACAAACTTGAGAAGTTTTGCATAAAAATACCCCCTCCTTTTTTCGGCTTTTCTATTTCCTTGTTTGTGCATTTTTTTTTATTTTATGTTTGTGTGTGGTCTGTGGGTGTGTGTGTCTGTGTGGGATGTGTGTGCGCGTGCGGGGGTATGTGTGTGTGTGCGCATGTGGGGTGTGTGTGTGGGGGGGGTGTGTGGTGTATGTGTGTGTGTGTGTGTGGGCTGCGTGGGTGTGTGTGTGTGGGATGTGTGTGTGTGTGTGTGCGCGTGTGGGGTGTGTGGGGTGGGTGTGTGTATGTGTGTGTGGGTCAATGTGGGGTGTATGTGTGTGTGTGTGCGCGTGTGGGGTGTGTGGGTGTGTGTGTGTATGTGCATGTGTGCGTGTGGGAGTGTGTGTGCGTAAGGGCTGTGGGTGTGTGGGTGTGTGGGTGTGTGGGTGTGTGTGCATGTAGGGTGTGTGGGTGTGTGTGTGTGTTTGTGCGTGTGGGGTGTGTGTGTTGCTGTGTGTGTGTGTGTGTAGGACCTTTCTTAACCCTTACCCTTCATGAAATCACCTTGGAAGTTAGAAGTCAGAATAGCTACCTTAAATGCTGCTTACCCGAGTGTGTTAATCAACTACTGCATTTCTTTTTCAATTTTATCGACCACAAACTTGAGAAGTTTTGCTTAAAAATGCCCCCTCCTTTTTCTTGCTTTTCTATTTCCTTGTTTGTGTATTTATTTTTATTTTATGTTTGTGTGTGATCTGTGGGTGTGTGTGTCTGTGTGGGATGTGTGCGCGCGTGGGGGTGTGTGTATGTGTGCGCATGTGGGGTGTGTGTGGTGTGTGTGTGTGTGTGCCTGTGGGGTGTCGGTGGGGGGGTGTGGGATGTGTGTGTGTGCGCGTGTGTGCGTGTGGGGTGTGTGTGTGTGTGTGGGGGGTTGTGTGTGTGTGGACTGTGTGGGTGTGTGTGTGGGATGTGTGTGTGCGTGCGCGTGTGGGGTGTCTGTGGGGGTGTGTGTGTTTTATATATGTAACCCAGTGCTGTTATTGGAGCAAAGAAGGTTGCAGCATTTTCCAGTGTGTTTTATATATGTAATTGTATTAAGGCAATGATATTTTCATTAGTATTATCCAATTTCTGGATCAACCTCTTTGAAAATCAAGATCTGGTGTAGTAGGTTACTATTGAGATCATAATGTCAACGAATATCTTTGATTCCACGGCAGAGTCAGTGGTAGCTATGCTTTCTCTTTCTACGACACCCAAGGGAAATGCCTCAAAGGGCTGCTTGTCCTTTTGGCTGTTCATAGCTCGAAGGCTCATGGATGGTGTCAAGGGTGATCTATGATCATCTTGGAGTTGGTTTTGGAATTCCATTTTATTGGTCTCAAGAAACTATTAATGGGAGAGTTTTCGTTCGTTCATATGGGTTGATACTATCTCTTTCGGTAGTTATCGCCGTTGAGGACCTTTCTTAACCCTTACCCTTCATGAAATCACCTTGGAAGTTAGAAGTCAGAATAGCTACCTTAAATGCTGCTTACCCGAGTGTGTTAATCAACTACTGCATTTCTTTTTCAATTTTATCGACCACAAACTTGAGAAGTTTTGCTTAAAAATGCCCCCTCCTTTTTCTTGCTTTTCTATTTCCTTGTTTGTGTATTTATTTTTATTTTATGTTTGTGTGTGATCTGTGGGTGTGTGTGTCTGTGTGGGATGTGTGCGCGCGTGGGGGTGTGTGTATGTGTGCGCATGTGGGGTGTGTGTGGTGTGTGTGTGTGTGTGCCTGTGGGGTGTCGGTGGGGGGTTGTGTGGGGTTTGTGTGTGTGTGTGTGTGCGTGTGGGGTGTGTGTGTGTGTGTGGGCTGCGTGGGTGTGTGTGTGGGATGTTTGTGTGTGTGTGTGCGTGTGGGGTGTCTGTGGGCCCAACATTTCAATTGGTGGCTATTCCTTGAAGCAAGTGCATTTGGGGGAAATGCATCTATCAGGACAACGGATGGAGTGGTTGTTTGCGAGTATGCATGCCATTATTTTCAGTCGTTGCAACGGATTGGGTACCATGTTTGAGAAATTAGTAGCAAACAGCGATGAAGTTGGTGGTTTTGATACTGTGGAGATCATTACAAGTTTTTATGCTAACTTCTTGTGTGATTTATATTTCTTGCGCTTGGGCTTTTGCTGAAATGCCGATGCAAAGTTAAGTTAACCCAGTGTTAATTGCTTTCTATTAACCATCCCATGTATTTGTGTGTGTGTGCGTGTGTGGGGTGTGCGTGAGGGGTGTGTGGGTGTATGTGTGCGTGAGGGTTGTGTGTGTGCGTGTGGGGTGTGTGGGTGTGTGTGTGTGTATGGGGTGTGCGTGTATGTGTGTGCGTGTGGGGTGTGTGTGTGTGTGTGTGTGTGTGTGCATGTGTGCGTGTGGGAGTGTGTGTGCGTAAGGGCTGTGGGGGTGTGGGTGTGTGGGTGTGTGGGTGTGTGTGCATGTAGGGTGTGTGGGTGTGTGTGTGTGTTTGTGCGTGTGGGGTGTGTGTGTTGCTGTGTGTGTGTGTGTGTGTGTGTGTGGGATGTGTGTGTGTGTGTGCACGCGCGTGTGGAGTGTGTGGGGTGTGTGTGTGTGTGTGTG
>NC_026150.1:6276770-6277643 GCF_000512975.1 Sesamum indicum
GTGCGTGTGGGGTGTGTGTGCGTGTGTGCGTGTGGGGTGTGTGGGTGTGTGTGTACGTGAGGGCTGTGGGTGTGTATGTGTGGGTGGGTGTGTGTGTGCGTGTGGGGTATGTGCGTGTGTGTGCGTGTGGGGTGTGTGTGTGTGTGTGTTTGTGTGTGTGTGGGTTGTGTGGGTGTGTGTGTGGGATGTGTGTGTGTGTGCGCGTGTGTGCGTGTGGGGTGTGTGTCTGTGTGTGTGCGTGTGGGGTGTGTGTTGTGTGTGTGTGTGTGTGTGCGCGCGCGCGCCGGGGTGGGGATGTGTGTGTGGCTTACTGTTTATCAGGTAAGAACTAATCATTCACCTCCCCAAGTTTCTGTTATTTTCTGCCTTCAGATACTTATGGGCAGTTTCATATATATTTGAGTGGTAACGGTTTCCTAATAATGTGGTTTTGTCATTGCAGAAACCAGGATATTAGGCTTATAAGTTGTTGAATATGTGGTGTTGCTCGATAAATGGCACAAGTGTTCTTGTGGCTCTTCTTTAGAATGTGAATGATTCATTTATTGGAAGGAGACACTAGCTTTAAGTTTTTGGAAGAGAGGTAAGTTTTATGAAGTAATCAAAACCCATTACAAGTTTTTATGCTAACTTCTTGTGTGATTTATGTTTCTTGCGCTTGGGCTTTTGCTTAAATGCCTTAGTAATACAAAGTTAACCCAGTGCTAATTGCTTTCTATTAACCATCCCATGTATTTGTGTGTGTGTGCGTGTGTGGGGTGTGCGTGGGGGGTGTGTGGGTGTATGTGTGCGTGAGGGCTGTGTGTGTGCGTGTGGGGTGTGTGGGTGTGTGTGTGCGTGTGTGTGCGTGTGGGGTGTGTGTGTGTGCGTGTG
>NC_026150.1:6278954-6300289 GCF_000512975.1 Sesamum indicum
TGTGTGGCTTACTGTTTATCAGGTAAAGAACTAATCATTCACCTCCCAAGTTTCTGTTATTTTTCTGCCTTCCGATATTTATGGGCAGTTTCATATATATTTGAGTGGTAACGGTTTCCTAATAATGTGGTTTTGTCATTGCAGAAACCAGGATATTAGGCTTATAAGTTGTTGAATATGTGGTGTTGCTCGATAAATGGCACAAGTGTTCTTGTGGTTTTTCTTTAGAAAGTGAATGATTCTTTTATTGGAAGGAGACACTAGATTTAACTTTTTGGAAGAGAAGTAAGTTTAATGAAGTAATCAAAATCCATTACAAATTTTTATGCTAACTTCTTGTGTGATTTATGTTTGTTGCGCTTGGGCTTTTGCTGAAATGCCTTAGTAATACAAAGTTAACCCAGTGCTAATTGCTTTCTATTAACCATCCCATGTATTTATAGCATTTTGGATTTTGGTTACTTTCTGATCTCATGTTGGTTTTGAGCAGTATGGGTAGTTAGATTACTTTGAAGGTACTTTTTTATTTCTTTTTTATTTTTCTTTATAAGAAATTGAAGGCACTTTTCTGAATCGGTACATTGCAGGTATAAATTGCAGGAACTGAAGCGCAAGCGAAGAAAGAGGAAGAGTAGGAAGGAGAAGAGGAGGAGGAGGAGTCACCATCATTCAGATGATGATTCTTCTGATGATTCTGCTGATCTGCAGCATAAAAGAGGAGCAGGAAGGCGTATTCAGACTCTGATTCTAACGTTAGTGTTTCAAATGATTCGCAAATGGGTAGGGGCAAAAAGCGGTCTGAGAAGAAGAGTAGGAAACATCGCCATGAATGGGACTAGCTTCTACAGTGGGTGATATGTCGCGCTTTTTGGGTTCCTCTAAACTTCTGCTCACTTTGCCCTATTCAATTTTTAATATGGTGATTGATGAGCTTCTTGATGAAAACCACTTTAGCTTAGTGGACAATGCATTAGTTTGGTGCATTTGTTGTTTTTCAGTTTGATGTAATGTATCATTGTAATTGCTTTATTCTTCTGGTTGTAAGAATTATGATATTTACTGAGTATGCTATGTGTGATTCCGACATGTGATCGGTCCTGTTAGTTGAAATATTGCAGTAACTGAGTATGCTATGTGTGATTCCGACATGTGATCGGTCCTGTTAGTTGAAATATTGCAGTAATGCTTTGAAACTTTATTGTGTTTAAAGTTGTTTTACTTGTTGGTTGCTATTCGATATTTTGGGGGAATCCTGCCTGTGGACATCAAGAAGAGCTTAACTATTGCTGCTCTTTTGAACCTAGTGATATTATTGGAGCAAAGAAGGTTGCAACATTTCCAAGTGTGTTTTATATATGTAATTGTATTAGGACAATGATTTTGTCATTAATATTATCTAGTTTCTGAATCAACCATTCTGAAAATCAAGATCTGGTGTAGCAGGTTTCTGTTGAGATCATGATGTCAACGAATATATTTTTATATGTTCTAATCAGCTACTGTACTTTTTTTGCAATTTTATGGACCACAAACTTGAGAAGTTTTGCTTAATGATGCCCCTTCCTTGTTCCGACTTTTCCATTTCCTTGTCTGTGCTCCTTTCCTTTTTTTTTTTTTTTTGTGTGTGTGTGGTGTGTGGGTGTGTGTGTCTGTGTCTGTGTAGGGTGTGAGTGTGTGTGGGGGTGTGTGGGTGTGTGGGGGGGCGTGTCGGGTGTGTGTGTGTGTGTGCGCGTGTGTGCGCGTGTGGGGTGTGTGTGTGCCTGTGGGGTGTGTGTGTGTGTGTGTGTGTGTGTGTGAGTCTGTGGGGTGTGTGTGTAGGGGTGTGTGTGTGTCACGGTAGAACATGTTTTACTTTCATTTTGAACGTAGAAGAGGTGAGGTGTTGATTTTATCTTCTGCGCCGACGAATGTCATCTGCGTCCTATTACATTTGTCATTCTCCTTCAATTTCTAAGTTTTCATTTCTAATTACATAACATTTTTTCTCGTGCAGGATGTCACCATAGTTTCGCAATATTTTATGCTCATTACAGTATTGTTTGTCTTTGTGGTCTATTTATGTCCTTTGTAACATTTTTGTAAGCTTGCATAGATGTGTATTCTCATTTTTGTTTACCTGATATGAAAGAGTATGATGCTACAGAAACTACCATGTGATTCAAGGGTGAAAATTATAGAGACCGCTATTAGCAGGAAGGAAATCAAAATGGCTAAACACACCAAAATCATGGTTCAAAACTACAATATTTTGTAGTGGTCGCTGGCAACCAATTCAAGAATTGGTTAGCAGATTTTAACCACCCAAGGCAGTTATCAGATTTTATCAATCCTCCACTCATTTTCTCTCACTATATCCCCTCTAGTAAAGTAAATCAATCCAAGACCACTCTTACTAACGAGATATATTGAAAGGAAAAAAGAAGAGGTATAATGGACTCTCTCTTGTTCTGTTATTGTTCTTATTTCAATAAACACAAATATTTAGTAATAGAATTGCTACATTTAGTTTCATGACGTCCCATAACAATTTCTGTATCGCATTTTTCATTCTTTTTTAGTTTTTATTTTTATTTTTATGACATTTCTGTTAGTGAAAAATTTGGATTGACCTTGGAATTGCATTGTAAATATTAGGAGTTAATCAGTGTTTTTTATTTATCATACAGACTTTTAAATTTTTAATTGATCCCTGCAAAATATTTATTAATTTCTTTACAGAATCATATATATATATATATATATATATATTTGAGCTACTATTCTCTCCCAAAATATATATATATACACTAAAAATATGGTGTGCAACATACGTGCAAAAATATATATTTAAATGTAAACGCATTATTAATATTATAAAAAGAATTATCAAATTTTAACGAAATTTATTAATATATAGAAGTCCCTTATTTTTAATTCTATACAAAAAATTTCCAATTTAATAAGGTAAATTATTATTCAGTTGTAGTTTTTCTTTATGAATATAATTGCTATTTTTATTTTAATTTATTAATTTATTTTTGTAATAATATTATCCCTCCATATTATATTAATATTTTAAATATCTTTAATTTTTGAATTTATTGATGTGGGTTTAATGTCCTTTTGGTCCTGTATCTTTAGGGTTTTGACAAATTTGTCCTGTATCTTTCGGGACCAAAATTGAAAATAGGTTCATTTATGAGACAAAAAATGTAACTTACCCTTATTTTGATTGTATTGACTGATAGAGAGCAGTTGCCGTTATCAATTGGATGAAAATTTCAAAATGATCCTCAAAATTGAAAAAAAAAACCCATATATGGCACTCAATGTGCGAATTTGGCCTGAGTGTGGAACTAAAATTAAAAACAGATCCACTTTAGACTAAAAATATAATTTACCAAAATTTTGTTTTACACAATCCACCATGAAATTAGTTTGTGTATCCTCTTATATTTTTTAAATTCTCCTTTTATTCTCTCTTTATATATGACTTGTGATGTTTCTAAAATTATATACATTTATATATATATATATATGTATGTATATAGATGACAGTGTGAATCGCACGAGTGTTTATTTATGTTGTGAGAAGAAGATAATTGAGCAACGTCCCTCTAAACGAACTATCTATATATATAATTAAATTAATTAGAATGAAATTATCCAATAAAAACAAAGTAAAAGAAGCAAATGGTATTCAACGTGATTAGGAAGGCTCTCATTTCTTGCAACAATGATATTTTCATCTCCAGTTGCAAGAGATAACCAAGCGACTCAAAAATAAGTAGGAATCTGACAATAATGATTCTCAAATTCTATAAATAAGGAGAGAATATTAAAAATATTCCCCATCGTCTATGTGAGACTAAATGTGTATCCTCCATAATTATTATTTGGATGTTGATGAGTCAAGTTTGAAGACTTGACTTCACTTACACTTCAAGTGGACAATTTCTTAAAGGAAAATTGATAACCCTAATGACTAAGAACAAAGCTAAGACGATAGGTTGATTTGCTATCTATGTGCAAATCATTGGAAACATATGATTTCTAAATGTTAGCTGCAAAATAGATAGTTTATAAAGGTCAATTGGCAGCAAACTATTTATACCCACTTGAGGGGTGTAATTTTGGGCCATTTTACATGAAGGTGAGAAATTGTTTGAATTCGTTATAGCCCACTATGCCACTTTCATCCAGGTGTCCTTAGGTAATGATGGTTGACATATCCAAATGAGAAGTGGACATGAGGATCAATGTGGGTCTTCTAGTTAATTCAAGTAGTGGGGCAAGCGCAAGTTTGATGCTTGCAAGCTCTATTTATAACTTGGAAAATTGTACAAGTAGTGATAAACATCGATTCCATCAAGCTATTTTTTGATAGGCTTAACGATGAACGAGATTATCACCAAATATGTCAAGATAGTGCAAGAATGTAGCTCTCGCTGTTATGTAGGCGAAAAAAATTGATGGCTAGAAGTGATATGGAGATGTGACCAAATAGAGATGTTGACTCTCACATGGACATAAGGATAAAATATGATACATACTTAGTATTCAGATACTAAGGTTGTATACGTGTCATACTATCCTTAGTGATACTTCATAATTACATCGTTCTTAGTTAAATTAGATGGCTTGAAATTGAAAGAAGCAAAGAAATGCTAATGTGGACTAATTGAGTAAGCATTATAGAATGTTTATTGCACAATATGTGTGCTCAACTAGTCCAATGCTCAATAATTAGAATGGTGAGTAAATATCAAGATGATCCTTACTGCAAATTGTGTGATGCACCTAACTGATCAATAAGATATCTATGGATTAATCTAGGATCAATAGAAGATTATATGGTCATGATGCATGTTGTGATGCACATATGTGAGATGCTGTATGCTTTAGGCGCCATGTATTGTTGGAGGACCTAAGTATACAGATACCAGATATTTTTGATAAGACATCCGCATAACTAAGTTGTTCAAACATGTTCGACGAGTAGTATGATCACTTATTCCTTACACTTAGCCTTGGTATATGAGAAGGCATCCTAGTGGTAAATGATCATGTAGAACTTGATTTTTGTGGCTTGTGACAACATGCAATTGTTACTGAATCTTGAAATGTCACTAGGGTCTGATTGGCCCTCTCACACGGGCGATAGCGAGCGGGATGAGACTTAAAAGTTCATTTCGCATAGATGAGTCATGCGATTGACCACCTTAGTACTTGGGAAGTGAGGAAGGATAATAGATAATGAATAGTCGTCTTAGCTAAAGGAGCTAAGATGGGATCATATATTTGATCGTTTATGAAGTATGTCGGCACTTTATAAAAAGCCTAATTTTGAGCTGAATGTGCGAATTACTAGAAGACATTAAGAGAGTCATTGTCTGGTAATGCGCAAGTTAGGCGCTTGAATAGCGACTAGACTTAGTATGATGTTAAGAGCGGTAACATGCCTAAGTTGAATTAGAGCTCCATCATAATATGTATTCATACTACATGTGCTTTGAGACGACCCCTTGTGGGAATGACTGAATGGTCCCTACTTCGGCACTGTGTGAGCCCATATTATTTCTTGAGGTGCAAACTTGATGATGCTACTTTAGCATGATATCCAATGGCCATGAGTGATTTGATTTATCGAAGCATGTCTAGAAAAGTTGTCAAGACCAAGCTGATTGGTATAAAAGGCCGAGGAAGAACTAAGTTGGAAATGCACTTGTGTTCTATTATTCATAGCTCGAGTGACTGTGTTGGAAAATGTCAGACCAATCACAAATATAGATACATATTTGAGTGAGTTAAGCATGCTCTACTTATTGAGGGATCTACAAATGCTTCATTAAGTGCGACCATATAATTTAGGGTACATAGTAAGTTGTTGAGTTGTAGGGTTATGTTAGTTTGGTGATGACTTAATATAACCCTTCTCATTGTTCCTTATCGCTTGGTCCCACGCCTCATTTCCTGTATGGAGGTATGACGTGATATTGAGAAGTTGAGATAATGAGTATCTTGAAGATTGAGTCAAATATCTATGAGTGGGAGATGTTGAAAATTAGGCCGGGTTAATGGACCCATGATTCAATATGCATCCATATTCGAGATAGAGTTTAAGACTCCCAAATACATATTGGGATAAGAAGTCCTTTAATTGGGATATGCATTCCTCTTAGAGATAGGGTTATATACACCTATAAATAGGGTACATGGTTGTGATAAAATTACAATACAAAAACACAGATGTGATACAAAATAGGTTGATCACAATACTCTCTGCAATTCTCTCTCTTTTTTTCTCTCTCTTTTTCTCTCTATGTTATTCCTTAGAGCATCACCATAAGCTCCATGGATTTGAGGTGTGTTCGTTCTGTGAACAAAATTTGAAACAAAATCGACATGAAATAAATCTTGAAGATATTCGTGGAGTAACTTCGAATAAAAAAGAAAGACGATATATTCATGATCCATAAAAGGCATAAACTTGTAGACAATGTTAATCTGTATACGTGAATGGACATACTTCCGCTACTTAAGATTAATTCAATCCACAATTATGTATCTATACGATTAATATCTGTGTGGACATAATTATTTAATTATATACAGAATTTATTTATAAATTATCGATTACTATTTTCCAACACCCCAAAAAGAGAGCATCAACCACTAACACGCCTTCTACAGGCGTGAAGAACCCGGTAAGATAGAACCATCTCTTCTTCCAATTCCGCGCGCTCCAACCCATTTCCATTTCGCAAATACGAGGAGGAGGAGGGGAGAGTGAAAATGACTAGTCTTTCCTTCATTGTCCGTCCATGGAAGAACAAAAAAATTAAAGCTAAAAAACAACAAAGTAAAACTAACATGCAAATGTCCCGATTCATGTGGCCTTCCTGAGATCAACTACGACCACGCTCACATTGTCAGCACTTCTCCTGGCCAAAGCTAGTTTTGTAAGTAGCATCGATGCATCACTGCAGGGCCCATCCGAGCTCTCGCCTCCTTCGTTTCCCATGGAGGATGGTGATGGAGGTGCAGCCATGCCCTTGAGGCACATTCGTGCAACGCCGCATGCAGTGTCGTTAGACACCACATCCCATAACCCATCGCTCGCTAAAATCAAGCACTCATCTTCTTCGGTCCGCTCTGTTATCGTGACCTCTGGTTCACAACTTACATAGGGCTTCAAATAATTATCGCCTGCAATAATCCCATTGATATTAAGGACACTACAAATTCTATTATATCTTGATTTCAGTAAACAAAATGTATTACACTAATCATAATAGTGTAATGGATTCAAATTTCGATTCAAGTCTGACTAGACTTGATTTCACTTAAAATTTACGTTAATTATTTTGGGTAAATTACAACAAGCTCTCTTAAAGTTTAATATAATTTCAAATATTTCTTATTATTTAAAGATCAACAATACCCTTGATTTTAAGGGTCATCTAGCAATAATTCAGTTCATTAATCTCCATTAAACGAATTTTTTATAATAAACTGATCAAATGTCTTATGGAATATAAATTACAATTTCATATACTTTTTAGATATTTTTTAGAATTTAAATGACTAAACTATTTATAAGTTCTCATTTTTTTTCATTCATCTCGTCCGGTTTTTTTAATAAAATTAAAATAAGACACAAGAACGTCCAGACCTCTATTTAAACGTTGCATAACTTCATGGAACATTAGGAGATATTTGTAGTGTTTCAAATAGAGAATATTTATAATTGTATCAAATCTTACAGAATCCAATTATTTATTTTCAATCTCTTATCTATTTTTGTTTTAATTTTCAATTATATTATTTCATTTTTTCTTAATTTATTTTTTATTTATCATAAATTATAAAATACTTAAATAATTCAAAACCAATAATCAGTTATAACAACTTTTAATAATCGACTGTGCAAATAAGTGCGATAGTACTTATCATATATTACAAACTTTGCCATATTTTTCGAAACTTACCAATGGCTCTGGACATGGCGAGAACACCAAGAACCCGAGCTCCCTCCCAATATATCACACGGCCGCCCGCCGCTTGAATCCGGTTCAACTCATCCGGCCGGTCTGGCTGCAATCCGTACACTCAGATTATCGTACATGCAAAAGCAGCAAAACAATAGTAACAGTGAAAATCATAGCCAGGGCACCAAGAAGAACTGACTTTGTGATCGGTGGAAAGAGGGACGGCCTTGCCGTTCCGGCAGAGCACGGCCCTCGAATCGCCGCAATTGGCGATGACGATGTTTTGCGGTGTAACGACGGCGACCACAGCCGTCGAGCCGACGGCGTCGCACTCCGGCGTCCGTAGCTCGCAGCGGCAGCTGACGGTGATATTGTCGACAGGGTTTTCGTTCCACGCAACAACTTCCTTGTCCATGCGAGTGAAGCTTCGCTCCATCACACACTTCCACCAATCCTTGCTATTTCGGCTGGCTTGTTCCTCCTTTACGAGCAGCTCTTCCTTCACCATCTCGTGCAATCTCTCCTTACACTTGGAAGCCACCTGAAAATTACAAACAAATCGAATCAATAAGGGAAGTCTGTTTTCTGTTTGATTTTTCTGTGGATTTGATTCAGAAAACACACGTACGTGGGAGCAACCGTGGCCATCGTACACTCCAAAATAGTGAATGCCTGCGGCTGTTTCGTGTTCTCTCCGGCAAAATGAAGGGTGAACCGCGACCGCGTCTTCCATGTCTCGCCGCCGTCCGCAGACGGAGGCGATGCCGAATTTTGGGAGCACATCGCCGCCGTCTTCGGGGCTGGAAGAATTCGAAAGTTTCGGACTCAATAAAACTGGCTGCAACTGTCTCGCGTCTTCAAGGCTCAAACCCACATGCCCATCACTATCTGTACTGCAATTATCCAGAGCCTTATCGTAATCCCAGAGCTCCAAACGGCGTCGCTTTACTCCAGGATCAATCCTCACGCGGCGGAGCTCCATTCTCCGCCTCCTCGCTGCTCTGCTGCTATCCTCGCACGAGCCATCGCTCTCACCCGCGACCCCGCAACAGATCCCAGCCATTTCCCACCACCACCAAAAACTTCACCTCTTCAAAATGTGTAAATGGGTTATGAATAAATTTATCAAATGCACATCAAATAGTTGGAAACACAGCAATCATTGACTGATGGAAAGAGAACAAAATGTCGGAAACGAGAAAGAAAGATGATTTGCAGCATAAAGGGTTTGCAGACCGGAAGAGGACCCCATTTCAAAGGTAACTTGCAACAATCAATGAACGCCTCTCTTTTTCAGTTCATCAGTTCTTATTAGAAACAAAAAGTAAAAGAAGAAAAAGAAGAGAAAGGGAAATGATGCTTAGGTGGGAGGGAGTGAATAGGTAGGACGCATGTGTCAAGTCTTAGGGCTGTCCTCGGCAGATGAAGAGTGAATCCTCGCCGTCTATGTGGTTCCACTTCCACCCGTCCGTTCAAACCCAACGCGTGTACCAGCTGCGCCTTTAAGCGCAGCAGTACGTGTGCCAATGAGAAGCGCGCACGCAGTTGTTCGGTACGACCGGAATTCGCTTTCACGCGGGCCCCACGGTGGCGTTCTTCGGCGGGACTGGTTTGTTGTTGCGACACTTGCAGCTCATCCGGCCCCTCATTTGGTGGCGCGGGACACGTTTCAAGTTCTACTGTTCTCTGCTTTTGCGGGATATTTTCATTTGTCTACTTTGGTGCCCCCCCCCCTCCTAATCATGCATTCTCAAATCTCAATCGATTCTCCACCATCTTATATGAGAATTCAGAAAATGGGATGTGTTTGATTTAGTTTTAGGGTAAATTATGAGTCCACCTCCCCTAAAATTTATTACAATTATAAATATTTTCTATTATCTACAAAATTATGGATGTCACCGTAATAGTAATGTTTGTTTAATAATGTATTCATTTCCTTAGTTTTATTGGAATTTTATACAAATTTTTTAATTAATTACATTTAAATTCCATCTGTAATTGAAATTACACTTTCATTCAAATAAATTTTGAAATCAGCCAATCCGAATATTCATTGCCTAAGCTTGACACATTTTTATTAGAGATACGTGTAAAAAAACTCACGGGTTTAATAGATATGGACTATTGTTCAAAGTTTAGATCGAAGTGAATGCAAATTTTGAAAGGGGACCTGCAAAACAATGTGTTCTCCAACGCCAAGTTAGTATTGGATTCGAAATGAAATATAGCAAAAACTAAGTTAATTTAATTAAGAATCGAAATATGGTGAGTAAATTTGGTGAAAAGTGCAAGAACACATGACAATATGCTTTGATAGAGCTTAAACGATAATTTAGAGAGTAAAAAGGTTATTTAGAGAGTGAGAGGGGCGTGAGAAGGGTGTCCCCCTTATGAAAGATTGAACCTGTATTTATAGGGGGAGTGCCCTCGTCTACGAGGGATGTACCCCACTCTTAAGAATCTTGTGAAAATTGGTTGAGATGATTGGATAAGGGATAAATCATCCTTGTTCGTAGTTAGAAGTGCTTTAGTAGGAGTCCTATTTGTCTTAAGAGACCCCTCGCCTGTGAGGAGTCCCAACCACTAGGGAGATCCTCCTTGTTAGGGTTGATGTGGTCCAATGTGGCTACTGGCACCCTCTACTCTAATGAGTGGAGATGTCTTTAGAGGTGAGACTTGAAAGAGGGTTTCTTTTCTTTTTTGAATTGTTGCAAAGAATGTTAGTAGCATAAGCATGCTTAAAAAAAAAAAAAAAAGAGCTTACTTCATGCTTGTACGAAGCAAGCTTTTTATGAAGTTGCCTCCATGGAGGATGGCTTAACGGGTGCCTTTTGTGCCTACTCCAGTGTAGGGTTTTATTTTTTTGTAAGAAAATGTTAAATAATAGAGACATATTACGAATAGATCTTGCAGGGAGAAAAAGTTATTGTACCTCCTCTTCGGAAGGCTTATTTGAAGAGAGCCTCCTTGGAATAGGACTTAAGGACCTTGCCTGAGGAAGAATAAGGTGTCCACCAGAAGAATAGTTTAGATGCCTCCGCGAAGGAGGGATTAGGTGCTTGCTCAGGACAGAGCTTACAAGTCCCCAAAAGAGGACCTAAATGCCTGCCCGAAGAATGGCTGGGTGCCTCCACTAAAGAGGGCCTTTGTGCATGTGTGGAAGATATGATTTTTTTCTAGAGGGTGCCTGCAGGGGGCAAGGCTTTAATGTGAGAGGTTTGAGAATGATGCCTCCCTCGTGAAATCCCTAGAAGGAGACACATGTTAACACATCTAATGTGGTAAAATAAACCTCCAAGGTTATTAACTTGAAATATTAAAGATACTCCCTAAGGAAAGCTTGTATGTGAAGATTTATTTGTTGAGAGGGATGTATGTCTAGGGGCAAGATTTATTTCATGAAGGATGCCTGCTTGGGGGCAGGGCTTTATTCTAAGGAGGATGCCTACCTAGGTGACAAGGCATATTTTCTGAAAGGGGGATGCCACCTTGGGGGTAGGGCTTATTTTAAGAAGGTGTTTGGGTGGAGTAGGTACTCGTCTTCTTGTTCCTTGCATTTTTCACTAAGGACTTAATTCTTGTAGTCCCTAGCCTTCTCCAAGTTAATGTATTACTCAGCTAGTGCTAGGAGATTGTAAAAATTGAGAGGGGGATTCTTAGTTAAGGACTTGAAGAAATCCCCATCTTGTAATCGATGCGTAAAAGCACAAATTAGTGCATTAGATGTAGCAATAGGGACTTCTAGGGCTGCTAAATTAAAGCGTTGAAGATACTCCCTCAATGATTCTCCTTCTTTTTGTTGTAAAGAAAAAAAGCTTATAATTGTTTTTCGACATCGTTTACTGCTAGAAATTGATGGAGATTGACATAGCGAAATTCTCCGAATGATGGGAGGACTTGGAGGGCAATTGATTGAACCACTATTGGGCCGATCATGTGAAAGTGGTTAAGAACACACAACATTTAACCCCAACGGTGTAACGATGGAGAAAGGCAACATTCTCAAAGCAGGAGAGGTGCTCCTGCAGATCCGTGGTTCCGTAGTACTCCGGCAGGTTGGTCTCCTTCCAATTGAGAGGGAGCTTGTATGCCAAGATTTCTTCGCTGAAGGGGATACCCTATTGCTCGTCCAAGGGTGCTCCTCCAATCTGGTATTGGATGTCTTGGAGGTCTTTATGAAAGAATTCTAGACGTGCGAGCTATTGAGGAGAAACGTCTTGTTGGGCTTGTAAGGGGGGGTCCCTGGCCTTCTGGCGGTGCAGGGGCAGAGGTAGTCTTTCACCTTCCTCTTCTGGGACGTCCACGTCGGAGGGGGTTGCCAAGCGAGCCAGGACTAGTATCACTATTTTCTCTATTACGACTGTCGTGATCACTGTTGTATTCATCGTTGCGTATGGTTAGTAGGAGTTTGTGGGGGAGGTCCCCCAAGGAGGTGTCTGAGGAGGTACTGTGGTGTGGAGGCTCAGTTAGTGGGCTTGGGAGGTCCTGAAGCTGTCGTCCCACTAGCACGGGCCAGGGGTTTTCCTAGTACGACCTGCAAAGCCTAGGTACTACTAACTGTCTCCACGGCCTTCTCCTTGTTGAGTGTGTTGCTAGGTATTTTCATTGCTACTCACATCTTTGAATCTCTGTTCCGACAGACAACGCCACTTGATGCGTGCAAAAAACACATGGGTTCAATGAATATGTACTATTGTTCAAAGCTTGGACCAAAGCGAACGCAAATCCTGAAGGGTAAAATTGTAAAAAAAGCATTAGCACTCCAATATCCAAGTTAGTATTGGATTCGAGATTAAATATAGCAAAAAGTAAGTGAATTAATTAAGAATCGAGATATGATGAATAAATTTGGTGAAAAGTGTAAGAACAAGTAATAATATACTTAGATAGAGCTTAACATACAGTTTAGAGAGTAAGAAGGGAGTGAGAGAAGTGTCCCTCCCATGGAAGACTGAACTTATATTTATAGGGGGAGTCCCCTGTTCTGATGAAGGTGTATCCCACACTTGAGAATCTTACGAAATTGGTTGGGATGGTTGGGATAAGGGATAAATCATCCTTATCTGTAACTAGGAATGCTTCAGGAGTCATCCTTGTCTTGGGAGATCCCTCGCTTGTGAGGAGTCTCAGCCGCTAGAGAAGTCCTCCTTCCTAGGGTTGATGTGGTCCAATGTAGTTGCTGATACCTAGGTTAATGAGGTGCCACGTGGGAAAGTGGGTTGCCACATGTGTAGGCCTTTTGGGTCGAATATATTTATCGGGCTTTGATCATAGTTCGAGTTGGGGGATGTCCCAGGTCTCTTCCCTTCTTTCTTGGGTCATTCGGGCCACTTTGGACCAACTAATTTTTATACACATCAATTACAATTTAGATGAAAAATATTGTAGTTAGCAAAAAACAATTGTATAAGTTTTCAATTTTACCCCTTATTTTACATTTATATGTAGTAACTTTATACTTATATAGGAAAAGAAAATAATGACGTTAATCTCACTATATATATATTATTATATTGACCTCTTTATAAATATAAAAATATATATGAGAATATTAAATGATGAAAAAAAATAAAAAAATTATGTGATTTTTTTTTTGCTTATGATAGATTTTTTTCCGTCCAAATCTTAATGGAAGGCAGTCAGATATAAATTGAGAATTTTCAAAGGGGTGTAAGTATAATTTCAGAATTTTTTTTAGAAACGTATAACTTAGCCTTTTTAGAAGGGATTTAATTGTGATTAACCCTAAATTTTATATTGAATAGTCCAAGATGCTCTTTGTACAAACTCCATCCAACATCTTTCACATATATTTTCTTAATTTTTATTAAAAAAATAAAATTTCAGCAAGGTAACATTTTCATCTAATCGTCCAAAAGTTATATGATTATATCACAGATGAAAGATATCCATAATTTCTCAATAATAAGGGATACTTGTAATTATCGGATCTCTTCGGAGTTCGATGTAATTTGCCGTTCAGCTTTAAGGAAGAGTTGAAATTAAGGTTTAATTGCACTAAACCCTCTATATTATAATTTATCTGAAAAGATAATTTGTGAAACATCAATCTTATCTAAAAATAAGTTGTTAGAAAGAAAAATCAACTGCCTTATCTAAAATACTACAAAAAAAAGGGAGATTTAGAGTGGATAAAATGACTGTTCCAAAGCCCGTTCCTAGTAGGAACGACCATTGGAACTATTGAGGAATAAAATCACATCGCTGACGTCACATTCCTCTTATATTCCGTCCTTTAGTTTTGGAATGGCAGGTTTGGAATGGCAGGTCCACTAATGTAACCATTCCAATTATTGTGTTATAGGATGCGTTCTTATTAACGTGTCAAAAATAGAACGATAAAATATTGTACAATATTGCAGCACAGTTTGTAACCATTGGAACAGCCCGTCAATTTTAGATGGCTACCTTTCCAAAATGCGGTTCAATGACTGTTGAAATATGGGATAGTGGAAAAGATCATTTCAAAATGGGTACAATTAGATACAGTTTCAATCCTTAGAAATACTTGTATTATAGTATCCGTTCCTAAGTATGGTATTTGTGAGATGTAGTTTGTGTTCCAAGTAGTATGCTAAAGTGAGTTACAATTTGGCATTGCTTTAATACGTAAAAAATATCGTATTATAAGACGCATTCTAAATACATTAAAAAGGCTAAATTTTAACAACTATTTTTCCGTTTCAAACAGTGGGCCAAACCACGTTCCTAAATATGGTGCAAAGACTATATTCTAATAGCTAGTTGTGGATTTTCAAATACCATTTCAATGCCTATTCCTAATATTCTTATATATATGTTGCTTTCGTTTCATATATTCTCACTCTTTCTTTCGCATTCTTATATAATTAATAGTAAATTTCATCAATCTCTCTCTAATTTTTGTTGATCGTTGAAACTGTTTTGATCATGTAACAACTTAAACGCTTTTTGGTCTATTAAAATGCACACAATACTTATTAATTGATTATATTCTAATTTTGTCAATTGAAATGGATGTCTTTAATAATATATATGTGTGTATATGTATGTGTAGGATTCATCATATAACTTTTACACTTGTCATCATTCAATTGGGCATAAAATTTTACTTGCCTACAAATGCCTCATCGACATTTGTTCACGGACATGTACTACAACGAAGTGAAGGAGTCAACATGCATCGAAATTGATTCTTCTTCATGATATTTTTTTCATATATATGTCTATACTTGAAAACATATCACTACAAAGAAGTTATTTTATTGGAACGGTTTTATTTTAAATTTGTTATGCTTTTTTTTTTTTAAACGACTTTTGTAATGGATAGGCCTACCGCGGTTAAACGAGGCGTTACACACGGCTTGTCAAAAAGCCGTTACAAATTGTAACGGCTTTTGTGAAGGTCTATTTTAGCCGTTACAAAACTAGTAATATGAAAAACAAAAAAAAAAGTAAGTTGGAACGGCTTTTGTAACTGCTAGGTTGGATTTGATATAAATGTTATTATAACGGTCTTTATAATACATTTCGGTATGATTTTGCCAGATATTTGAAACGATTTTTATAATAATCTTTGTAATTATTTTTTATTATATTTGTATCTATTTTTGGCACTGCATTTGTAACTATTTTTTTCACTTATTTTGGAACGGCCTGGGTTTTAATTTGTAATTGTTTTTGGCATATTTTTTGTAACGGCCTGACAATTATACAATTTATTTGTGTATTATAAAATTCGTTACAAATATGATTACAAAATTTATTATTTTTAATATATTTTAAAATTTATTTTATTTAATATATTTTAAATTTTATTTTTGTAAAATTAAATAAGTTTATATAAAAACACACATAATATAACAAAAATAATAATAATTCAATTACAAAAATTAAAATATTATTATAAAATTGTAGTTTTATAGAATACCGAAAAAAATCCTAATCTAAGTTATTATCCCTAGCGGTCGCGTGTTCGTCATTGTCGTCGGGTGCCGTGGGATCAGCTGGAGGCTCGGGCACTAGATAATCAGGTCAGTTAGGATCGACGCTTCTGATGTAGCACTCAAGTGCCAACACCCGATCATCTAGGTTGGGGTGCTGCGGTTGTGGTGGCGATGGCGATGGCGAGGGTGAGGGAGCAGTCGACTAGGTTGCATGGGATGACCCAACAATCGAATGGTGGGCCTTGGTGCCAAAACCGAATACACGGCCCCTATTCCAACCACCCGTTGCTGACATTTAGACATGCTGCTCTACGAGGCCACGGGAGAGGACAATGAATGCTCTTCATTTCAGTTCTACTTAGGGTGTAAATGAGTCGAACTCGACCTCGATTTTGAATTTTCTTACTCAAGCTCGAGCTCGAGCTCGAGCTAATTTTTTTGTTTTTTGTTTATTATTATTATTATTATTATTATTAATAAATTATGAGAATCACCAATTTTTTACATAAATTTATAAATAATAAAATAAATTATATAATGCATACTATATTATTATTATTATTAGATTAAATAATAGAAATCACCAATTTTTTACGTAAATTTATAAGTAATAAATAAGATTTTATAATGCAAACTATATTATTATTATTATTATTATTATTATTATTATTATTAGATTATATAATGAGAATTATCAATTTTTTACATAAATTTATAAGTAATAAAATAGATTGTATGTATACTATATTATAAATATACCAAAATATAGTATGGAATTTTAATTTATTGTTATAAATATAAACTACTGATTAGTTTAGTAGTAATATAACTAGTAAAATACACAAAAAAAAAAATCACACTGAACAGTTTAAAATTATAGAAAAGTATCAATTATCTGAAATAATGCAATTGAAATACACAAAAATATTTTATAGTTGAGATTAATATATGTTCACAATCTGCAGTAAATTTATATATTTATAAATGTTAGTATTATATTGATATAACTATCATCTTACATTATTGAACAATATGGTTAGTCGGACCATTAAAATTCAGATCAGACCGTTGGATATGATCAAACTTACAGAAAAATATATTTGGTAAAGTTTTAGACTTATTGAATATACAAATGTCAAGATATCGTAAACATTCAAGTCGGTGTATCGTAGAATCAGGCTATGTGATTTTAGACCGTCTGATATGATCTAATGGACACGGTCTTATATATTCAATGCCCAAATTTTAAGATATCATAATTGTTGATTAAACTTTTTGATCTCATTATATATATAATAAAATAATAAAAATTATTCAACCATCATTATTATTATCATTATCATTATTTCTATATTAATTAATAAGAATCAGTAAATTTTGACATAAATTTATAAATAATAAAATAGATTGCATAATGCATAGTATGTATCCTGATATAAATATAAAACTCAAAAATAGATTAAAAAAAATCATAAGTGAATTACTTATTAATTTAAAAAAATTATAACGTAATACAAATATATATTAAAATATACATAAAGTTTAAATATGTCATATTAAATAATAATTTTAATTACAAAAAATATTATAATTTACTAAGTTGCTGATTAAATTTATTCTTATATAAAATTAAATGTATAAATAAAAGTACCATAATTTACTATTATCCGAAATAAAATATATGATATTAATTAATCATTATACTATATGGTCAATTTTGATTATAAAATTGATCAAATATTAAATATATAAAAAATTCAAAAACAAATATATATATATATATAAAAATATAAAAAAAGCTCACGAGCTGGCTTGCAAACTTTGAATAAAAACAATTGAGCTCGAGCTCAAAATCGAGCTGGCTTGCAGCTCGACTCATCTGTCACCTCTAGTTCTACTGTCTCTGGCGTTCCTCCATCATCCTCAAGAACATCTCCTGCCAACATGTTAAATAATTAGATTAAAAAAATAATATAAAATTAAAAGAATAAATTATGTAATTTTTTCAATAAAATTCATTAGGCCCCCTTTCCCTTGTTGCCCGCCCCAACCCGTTGCTCCGCCGAATGCATCATTGCCCCCAAACCTGGGCTACCACCGCGTTGTGGTTGCCCATAGGTGATTTGGGCGACCGTGATTCCATGGTTGCCTAGGGGAATTTTGGGTGACTGCCGCTTTGGGCCACGATGGCGCAACAGTTTTTGTGGCCCATTTTATTTTCTATGTTTTTAATAAATTTAAAAATTAATTTAAGAAAAGCAAAATTTTGAATGATAAGAAAAATTAATTGAAATTTTCATTGTAAAATGATAAGAAAACTTGATTTTAAATTTAAAAATTGTGTAAGAAAGTATTACAATTTCCATTGTGAACACATATACTAGTAATTTAAACATAATTTATTTATAATTTGTTTAAATATATTAAAATTATATTAATTTAAACTAGTTAATAAAATATTATTGTTCATTAATATTTACATTGATATAGTATTTGAATTTTAAAAAATGAACTGACTACACTATTTTTTGTATTATAATTTTAATTAATTTAAATTATAAATTTATAAAAATATATATACATTTTTTTGTATTTAGATATTTAAATAAATATATTTAAAAACAAAATTATTTACTTTTTAGGAGGAATGAAAATTCAAAAAAAAATAATTAAAAACAAAGTTAAAACAAGTATATTTGATCATGGTAATTTTAAAAAATATATATAAGGGTATTTTTGTCAATTAATAGTAAAAAATATCAAAATTCGCAAAAAAAATCATACCTACCCATGAGTGCGTCCCACCTTCTGTTGGCTTCTGACAGAAGGTGAATTTTGTATACGATTTTAGAAATCATGGGGTTCTTTGTTTATTTTTAAAATACAAGGGGATAAAATACAATTTAGCCTATTTTCTAAAGAGTTAAATATCATTATTTATCTTAATTTGATTGGAATGTACATACAGTTATTTCACGTGGGCTCATTTGATTAGCTTGAATCTTTGATTGCGAAGCACGATTTGATTCATCAAAATACTTTAATTTTGACACTTACCGGTCATTGATTTGTTGACAAACATATATTAAAATATCAATTAGATAACTATTTTACACATAAAATTAATTTAGTAAATTCTAATTATAAATGAAAAAAATAATATATTTGATAATTAATATATTATGTTATATTTGTCAGCTGCCATCATTCAATTGGGCATAAAATTTTACTTTCTACAACTCTTTTCAAACATTCTCTCTCTATGTTCTTTTTTGGAGCATTACAAAAATTTATGAATTTGAAGTGTATCCATCAAAGCGAGCAAGACGTGTTCATAATTGGGTGATTTTGGAGGATGCAAGAAAGGCACATTCATATTCCAATTGAGCTAATGCTAATAAATGAGTTAGATTCGAATATGTGAGCGTTCTACTAACAATTATGTTCCTACATGATTAAGTGTTTCTTGGTGCACATAAATTATTATAGGCGAGATATTATTTGATTTTCCATTATTTTCCAACAATTACCTTGGTGTTGTTTCTATATCTCCATTCTTAAAAATTCATGTGTTACATGCTTTGCACGTGCCATACCATAAGCAGGATTTTATTTTAAAATTATGGGTAAATTGCATGATTTTCTCCTTTGTCTCGACGAAATAGCACAAAATCCTCTTATGTTAATATTATAGACAAAAAACTCCTTGTGTTATTCAAAATACAATCAAAATGTTCCTCAAATTGAAACTACTGAGAGTATTTGATGCTCGCGTATTGTGCGAGCTCCGTTTATGGCCTTTTAAGATTATTCTATGTGTGAAAATGTCTATTTTACCACCCTCGTTAATTACCTCTTTAAACTAAATAAACCCTCAATATCCCCCATCTTTGTAATAATTTTTTTAAATTAAAAAAAATGGACAAAAATACCCTTGACTATTAATAGTATGACATATTCACTTTACTTCCTTCTATTGTTAAATATTTGATTACTTTGACTTTAATTTTTATTAATTTATGATGCTAATGAATTAATATTGGATTAGTCACATATTAATAAAATCAATGTTAGTACTCTTAAATTAAAATAAATTTATAAACTTGTGATTGTGCATTACGCTAGATATAATTTTAATGACAAAAATCTTACAAGTGGTCGCCGAGCCTATTGTTTTGGCACCCAATTATCAAGTGAGGTAATTTAGGAGTTAATGAGGTTTCTTTCTTTTTTCTTTTTTTTTGTCTTTCCATGTGGCGACTCTATTTCACCATTTGACCTAACATTTGGTCCAATATATTAGACTTGTCAATTGGTGTGTAATACTTAGACCCAGACTAGACCCATTTTAATAGTTATGACCATATCCGTACCTAATATTTTACATTATATCCAAATTTGAACACATATCTATGATAATAACTTTTTTTGGGTTCCGACAGAGTCTATACCCTAAAATACCTGTTGGTAAAATTTTAATATGCAAAAATCCATCCCATTCGTTAATTTAAGATTAATGAATTTATAAACTTTTGCTAATTATCAATATGACTATTTATACACTCAAATTTGAATTTTGTACTTAATTAATTTATACAAATCGAATGATCAATCGAGACAAAAATTCTGCCAGAGAGCTGATCTTTGAATAGGAAAAAAATCTCGTATTAATTTGTATACATTGTAGTTAATAACTTTATAAATTAATTGATATATTTAACAATAATGGGCATTAACATATCATATTATTAATAGTCAAGGGTATTTTTGTTCATTTTTATTTAATTTAAATAATTATCCAAAGATAGGGGGGTAAATGAAGGTTTATTTAGTTTAGGGGGGTAATTGATGAGGGTAATATATTTCAAAGGTGTAAAATGTATTTAACTCTATATTCTTAAGAGGAAATTCTAACTCGGACCCGACTTGACCGAACCTGAACCGATCATATGGCAAGTGCAATACACTTACCATGTGACTGGTGTACATTTCATGGAAAGTGGTCAATCACAAAGCAAGAAATTGGATTGGTTTGGATTACTTTATGATTGGTTTGGTTCGGCGAAGTGTGATTCGCATAATAATTTTCCTTCTTGGAGCAAGAAACTGGAGCTTTGCAGTCTCCTAAGCCCTCAACGAACTTAATAGTGCTGAAAAAGTTGAAATTATTTGCATAGGTAAAAGTTTGATGGTCATGCATCATCATATACATAAACATTACAACAGCTAAGAATCACAAAAACGTGCTGTTGGCAAAAGCAATATCGTTTGAACAGACACTTGATACCTGAAAGAATCATCTACAGGAGGAATGTTTGTGTTGCCCACCTCTTGTCTTGTAAAGCACCTTTCTTTACATTTCAAATTCTGAAGGACTTAATCTCAGAAGTTTGATTATACTCGTACAATACTGTAA
>NC_026150.1:6300299-6310954 GCF_000512975.1 Sesamum indicum
AAACACCTTCCTTGTTTCTTTCTTGGTGTCTGTTTGTTTAGCTTTTGGTTGTGGAATATCCTTCGGCTGCCGAGCTGGCTTTTTCACTACTGCCTTGAGGGAAGGCAGAGACCGAGCCTTGGCCTGGCCACGGACTGTGGCAATCTGCACTTTTGGTTCATTATCGAGCTTTTGAACAGCTGATTTAAGCTGCGAACTCAAGTTTTCCCAAGATACACCTTTGGCTTTTTCCAAGAAGCTCTCGACCGATGCTCCTGCAGCTTCTGCTTTCTTTTGGGCTTCTGCTGCTAGATTGGCAGCTCGAGCTTCTTGCTCTTCCAGCTTTTTCACCTCTTCCTCGAGCTTCCTTGTTGCTTCAGCTGCTTCACGAGCTTGATCTGATGCTTTGATAGCTTCTTCCTCTGCCTTTGCTTTCGCAAGGGTTTCAGCATATGCCTTTCTTCTTCCATCCTCCGGAATGGCACTGTTTAGCATCAAGTCAAACATTTTGTAACTTGTTCTGATTGCTAATAGAGATAAGGTCTTCTTTACAAATGGCCATGTTAACATAATACAGGAATATGGTTACCTGAAAAGTTCATCAATGGCCTTTGAGGGTGCTGATGGATCGGTAAAGACCTCAACGACCTGAACATTGACAAAAAATGACAGATTAAATGGCAAGGTAACATGACCACTCTCACTGTCTTGGAGAGTCACAGAAAACAAAGGAATCTGGTCTAACATAGAATATGTTTTAGTATCTGTATAGTTTCCATAAACAGTAATCAGAGATAGATTGAATCAGCATAACCTGTGGAAGAGAAATTCTAAAGGTCATAAAGATCACATCACAACTGGGATTCAATTCCCTTAAATTAACAATATCCCTTAGTTGCTTTGAGTTAAACATACATATATTTAATCAGAAACAATTGAAGTTAATCACTCTTTTCACACGCAACACATTTGTTTAATTCACTCTGTCATAGATAGTGAGCTGAACAATAAAGAAATATACGGATTGATGGTTTTCAAAGAAGGATTTTTTGCCCCCTGCTTCACTGCAGTATGAATTCATTTGTCCACTAATGAATACCTTGTTTTCTGCAACAGCCGTGTTTGTAAAGACATCAGCCACCAGTGAAGCTATCTGTGATTTTGCAACCTGCTTCCAAGAGAGAATAACAATTTGTGAGGAACCTGAAACAAACAATATTTACTGGAAAACATATTAAGAAGTAACAATCCAAATATGACCCTTTTCCCAGCTACAGCCACTGATGTGCATTTCTAACCAAAAATCTTTTACTGTATTTTCCTGAAATGAAAAATGATATTGCATACATTACATTACTTTGTAGTCGTTCGCACCAGCATTTCCTTCAGCCGTGACAACAAGATTGTATGAACTCTCAGGGGAAAAGTCTTCCGTTAGGCTGGTCTTTATGAGAGTGTAGCTAACATCAGTTTCCACCACTTTCTGCAGAAATTCTGCTATCGTCAAGGGCTGAGATCTCGAGAAGAGGTTATTGAAGAAGGATGAGATACCATCAAGAACGTTATAGGTGGAATAAATTGCAGAAGATCCATCATAGACTATCGCCACATGACCGACATTTGCCAATTGTGCAGCCTCAATCACTTGCAGGGCATCAGACGTCGTTACTTCAGCACTTGGCCCATTCTCTGCTGGACCAATTGTGACTACAACTTTGCTAGCATTTCCAATTGCTTTTGCAATTGATTCTGCATCCTCGAAGCTGGAATCAACAGCATTCAGCCTCTTTGATTCGTCATTAGAAATGATCTGTCATGATATTCAAACTACCAAGTATTAAGTCCTAATAGGGGATAGCACTATCCTTTGTCATACATTAGTATACAAAATAAGCTCTTCTTGTGGCCACTAGAATCACTTGATAGAGCTGTTTTTCTTCATTAATGCTACATTTAGACCCTGGATCTTGGCCACGGAAGAATGGGAAGAGAAAGATAAAGCAACAAACTAAAACCATAATGGTTTATATACCAGTTTTTAACTTTTTCTACTACTTATCTCCACACGTAGCAAGTTCTGCAAACACTCCCTTCATCGCTTAAGTTTAGAGAATTATAAGTAAAAAGCTGTATTTGCATACATTCCTCTTCAACTTCATTATAATGAACAGATAATGGAAGGTGAAAAAACGATGGATTTGCCAGTAACACATATCATTTTCCTACCAACTCTTATAAGCCCACCGCTACTTTTTCCTGCAAACCCACAAAAGAATAGCAGAGATTGTAAAAAAGCTAACCTTGTACTTGGCGGCCAGACGAGCCAACTCTTGTGCAGCACCAAGGTCAGGCACACCAGCTCTGACACTAAAACCCTGGCGGAGAAGCGTTTGGGCAATGCGGATGCCTGCCTGCCCAGTCGCCCCCGCCACGAACACCGTTCCGGGGTCCTTGCGCCTCTGCCCCCCAATACCCAGGCCCGACGATGGGTTGGCCACCACTGGAACCAACGATTTCACATCAGGCAATTTGCTGAAGTCAAAGCGAAAGGGGCTCGAATTGCCTGAACTCTGGGCTTCGTCGGGGGAAGAATCATCGGCTGTTTTGCCGAAAGGCGAGAAGGGTCCAGCCTTCTTGGCAAACACAGTTAGCCTGTGATTCTTGGGACTGATTCTTGAATGCGGGGTGGTTGTTAGAAGGAAGGAATTTGAAGTAAGAGTTGGCGCCATGAATGGATATAAGAGGAGAAGAACAATGATAAAAAGGAGTTTGTTTGAGTTGAGGTTTCAGCTTTTAGTTTCTTTGTAATCCATTCATCGAAATCAGGTTGTGGAAATGATGACGATAATTCTCCATAAGGGGAATGAGAGAGCCAAAGCGCGCAGGCCAGCCTCTGTGCTGCGAGAGACTCTTGTTTGAGTGGGCAGTGGATGGGGGGAAGGGACGTGCCGCCCAATCAGTGTGAGCCACTTGGTTGAGATTTATCTTCATAAATCACTCGGGATATTGCTCACCAGACATTTATAGCATTCAAAAATCAGCATGAGAGAAAGTGATATGTATAATTGTTGTAGTAACATCAGCCCCCGGATTGGATGTTCAACTTCCTGGGATGGATTGAATTTTTTATTTTAAATTAATTAATATTTATACAGCATAAAAGAATTATAACTTAATAAGTATTATGTTGTAAATAATTCAGACTATGATATAAAAATAAGTACAAATAATCTGAAATTTAATATGAAAATAGTAAATAGCAAAAAAGTGATGTTAGATTGTAAAATTGGAAAATCACAAGTAGCTTCCCAATGGTTAGACATAATTACTAATACTCCTTGTTGTTTAGAAAATTATCAATATTTCCTGATATTTGATGAAATTATATAATTTTTTTATACGGAGGCTTGAAATTGTCAATTTTGTCCTTATTATATTTTTTAACTTGTAAGAAACTATTAAATATTTGAGGACAAAAAAGAAGAGGTGAATGAAAAATTTGTAAAAATTATTAAAAAAATCCACTTAGCCCATAAAAAATTAAAAAAAAAATAAAATTAAGTTTCATTATCCACAATGGCATTTTGGTTAGTTCACCACAAAAAACATAGAATGGAAACCTAACATCAACTAATGAATTGGGTTAATTGTCGAACGACCGTTAAATTTAAAACATTTTAGTAATTCTTCGAATAACGAAAAAACTTTTACAGTTATGTTAACCCTTTGCGTGAAAAATAATATTTCTATAATTTTGAAAAACAATGATTATTATGATACAAACTTTTCGAGGATAGGAGGTTTTTTTTTTTTTTTTCATGCTGAAAAGATTGTTCTTTAGCCATTTCTAGCTTCTTTTTTTATAATCACTTTTATTTGATTGAGTGAATAAATTAGGGCAGAAACCTTAGACATGAATGACCCTTTATGTTGTACCCTTTTCCTAGATTTTTATTCATTTGTTTGCAATGTTCTCAAAAGTTTTGATGGTTATGGCATCCTTGCGTTACGGTGTTTGCATCCCACTCGGTACATGACATGCTGATTCTGATCTGCCCAACTTTGAAGCCTTAAAATCCACCATTCTGGGCTTCAAGTGCAGATTCTTGGTCAAATTTAACATCATTGGAGGAAGGATGCCATGCAGATTTGGTAGAAATATTGTCATGTTCAAAAGGGTTGGTGGATTGCGATTTCCATATCCATGTTCAGGGTTTCCATATCAGTAAAATGAACCAGGTAATTACCTCAGAATTGGAGATAGATTGGATAAGTTGACAGATGTTGAGCTTGATGACGGAGGCTATGGATGGGGCAATACGTTCAGAATCTAACTAGGGTTCAAAGAGATTCTTGAAAACCCAAAACACCATATCACAAAATATGGATGGGTTGTGAACTTCTTGTATCTTTCACCTACAACCACTTTCCCAACTTTTGCCATCTTTGTGGAGTGATCGATATACGATAGGACATATCACAAAATATTGTCAAGGTAGATTTTAGACCTTAGTAAGAAGAGTCTCGTGCGTGCAAACCGACCTACCTATCGTTCGAACCTATACATAAACATATCTCCAGTGATGACACCATACACCAAAACATTCTTGCATGTAAATAATTCCTTGTCTAAACCCATGCACAAACCACGTCTTTACCTGATACACTATCACACCCTCTCCCCCCTTAACTGATCTATACACATGCCTCAAGGATGCCCCGTACAGTTTACCACCTCAAATCCTTCACCCTATCCACTTACCTTCTACCAGAGGTACTTGGAAATGTACCACTAAACTTAATTGCCACACACTTAAAAGAGCAAGATTACTACCCAAGCCACCTTAAAGGATCGCAAATCCTCAATGCTGAAGCACAAAAATGCTAGAATTTTGGAAGATGATGCCTTATGGATGGATCGAAAACTGCAAGAGCCATGAAAATCCTTAGTTGGAATTTTCGATAAATAAAGGGGTTCTTGAATAATTCTAAACTCAATTCCCTCATTTCAGATCCCTAAATGGTATTCATCATGAAAACCAAGTGCAGGTCCAATCATTTTCAAATTATCAAGAAAGATGCACATATTTTGGCATTAGTGTGGATTATGTTGGTAAGTGAGGTAATATATATCTTCTTTCGAAAAAAAGCTTTAAATGTAGTCTTCAAAGTTTTTTGCGAAACCACATAGACATTGATATCCAAGAAACTAATAGTATATCAAAAAACAAGAAAAGGGGCTTACAAGTTTCTATAGATTTCCAAATGCTTCCCTTACTTGGCAGTTGTTTAATGAATTGGATGAATCAATGCATCCTCTATGCATGGTTCATGGAGAGTGCAGCATGACGAGAGAGGGGGGGCAACCCAAGACCGTTATGGCATATACCTCGATTGGAATGATGTACATGAGATTTGGTTCAGAGAAAAACTTGAGCATGCTATAGTCTTAGTTATTCCCAAATCATAAGGCAAATTAGAAAAATATTCATTTCATGCTCAGCCCACTCTTTACTTGGGTTGTACGTAGTAGTCCACAAATCTCCCATACATGCAAGAAATTGTTTAATTATGTGGATTCGGAATGCTAAGTGTGAGGAAGTGATCAGAGATACTTAGAGGAATGAGGAGGTTGCAGCATCCTGAAACAATATTAGAAATTGTAGCATTGGTTATTAAATTTGAGATTTGGAAAAAATACCAAGAAAAGAAGATCAAATGTTTGAGGAGCGGCTTCATATAATATATGCATAAATGGATCATAACAGCCGAGACTAAAACTCAGGAAAATTAACAAGTGCGACAAGAATTATAAGATCTCATTACTCAAGATGAAGTAAAGTGGAAGCTGTCATGTTCTTAGCTGGAGGAAGAAGACGAAATTGCCACCATCCATCCATGATTAAATACAACCGTCAGATCAGCGGATTAAGTGGATTAGCGCGGCAACAACGCCGTTGCAGTTAAAAGGGTGGCACTACTACGACGTTGTTTTGTGAGGAGACGACACTTAATCGAATGTTTCCTGCTTGAATCATCTAACAATCCTCATCTTTTCTTAACCAGCAGCAGCACCTCCATGGCAGACGCACTCTCCGCACCCTTAGATATATTCTCTACAGTTTACATTCAATTCAGATTTCCATTTCTCGTCTTATATAAAGCTCGTCTCTAAGGAACCATTTTTATCAAGTAATGAATTAGCCTTTCAGTTTCAACTTTTAGCAATCTTCATCTTCAACCTTCTTAGTTCAAGGAAATATCATAACATTTGGTATCCACAGCAAGGTTTTGCTCGGCCTCTCTGAGACCTAATCAGATGGCAGACGGAACACGAATGAAACACAAAAAACAGGAGCTATGGTTAATGGAAGAAAAATCAAAACGCCAAGTTCATGAGCAGGAAGTTGAGGCTCAGTTCGAAAGCATGATGAGCATTCAAACAGGCTTACAAAACTCGTATTCTGAATTGGTGGATGGGCAGAAAGCCATCCAGTTGCAACTCCAAGGACTAATTGACCAACTGCAGCACAGCAACAGGGGAAAATCGGTGTCAGGAGAAACACCAGCAGCTCCTAAAGTCGATTATGAATTTTCTGGTTCTCAAAGACGTTTTCCTCTCTGTCCAACATTGAATTCCCAAAATTCAATGGAGACGAACCGAGGGGTTGCATTAGTAAGTGCTAATGGTACTTTCAGACGGTATACACCATTCTAGAGGATCAACCGGTCTCCTTGGCCTCTATTCATGTTGAAGGGGGAGCAGAGTTATGGTTCTAGGGTCTGGTGGAAAAAGGGCTACCAACTTGTCAGCGATTCGTCGAAGAGGTTTATGAACAATTTGGAGGAGTAGACCCAGGTGCCGTCTTAGACGAATTTAACACATTACAGCAATGCACCAACACAGTTGATCAGAACTTGGAATGATTTGAAGAGCTTAAATCCCACGTGATGATCTTCCACAGTGACTTCCCTGAATCATATTATGTAACATGCTTCATTAATGGGCTTAGGCTAGACATCAAGGGGTCAGTCATTTCCCTGCCACCCACGAGACTCCACCAAGCCGTAGCACTGGCAAAAAATCAAGACAACACTGTCAGCGTCATTTCAAATTAGCCAACCTCTCTACGAAACCATGGACCAATGACACTAATTAGTTTACCACACCAAAAGCCAGCTACACCCCCACCATTCCTAAATAATATGGTTAATTATATTTTGTCATCTGAATTACAGTTGATTTTATAATTTGGTATCTAAATCTTTTTTATGTCAACCTACTATATCAACTTTACGAAATTTTGCACTTTACCATTTATAACTATTTTTTAATTATTTTTTTGTTAAAAAAAATCACATGCGGTGCACATGTAATATTTAAAGGTTATATGATTTGATATTTTTCACATGTGCACATCATGTGATGTTTTTTCAAAAGAAAAATCAACAAAAAGAAGAATATATATGACAAAGTGCAAATTTCACGAAACTAAGACAATAGTTGACACAAAAAAAAAATTGATGGTAAAGCGTAAAAACGAATATAATTCGAATGACAAAATATAATTTACCCTAAATGATATTCAAAATTAAATTAATATTATAGATTTTAAAATAAATACTTAACATTTTTTTTATTTATTTTTAAGTTTCAATTTCTTAATTTTCTTAAAACTTCAAATTTATAAATTATAAAAAAATAAATTTTAGTAAATTAACCCCCTACCCTCCATCCCCACAACTTGACCTCATTCCTCGCCGCGCAAAACCAAAGTCTGCGGTGGAGGGAGGTGGGCCGGGGGATGGGGTCTAATGATGGGGTGGGTCGGCATAGGTTAATTTTAGTACAAAAAAAATTAATACTAGATTTATCTTTTATAATGTATAATTTTGTAAGTTCTTAAAAAAACTAAAATATTAATTTAAAATTCTAAAATCTCAAAGTAATTAAAAAAATTTATTTTAAATAAAGATAATATAGCTTAAATTTTATTTGTAATAGATAACATAATTATTCTTTTAGGTGAGAAAATATACAAAAAAAATCACAAAATAAAAGAAATATAAAGGAGGGTGATTTTTATAAAATAAAAAAGGTATTTTGATCAAATTGAGTTAAAAAAAAAAAAAAGAGTTTTTCAAAGCATGGGAGGTTTTTAGTCTATTTTTAAAACAAATGGGATCTAGCCCTTTTTGAAAAATATGAGGGGATAAAATAAAATTTGACCATTTATTTGTCAAGTCAACAACTGTTAACTAATAGCACATGACCCTTTACCGTTACATTTAACAGTGAGGGACGAATAATGCCAAAAGTTTAAGATTTTGAAACTAAAAGTGTCAATCTAATAAAATGGGGGAGCAAAAATATAAACGATCCTATTCAATGGGACCAAAAGTGCAATTTTGCCCTGATGGATGGTAATGGATAGTGGGTTATGGGATCTTATCTTGGGATATTTCGTAGAACTCTTTTTATTAAGGCAACCATCTGATTAAGCTATTAATTAACTGTGAGCAATCCCCCACCAAAAGTTATCCAATATATAAATGAAACATTATTATAACCCTACACAACATAAGAGATAACAAACTACATTAAACAAATTTACTCAATGTAAGTATGTATTCTCAACTTTCTAGAGCATGCCAATTTTCTGCACAAAATGAACCATATTCATATTTGTGTCAATCCTAAAATGTGAATAACCAAAACATATTAATCAATTTCAACCCATCAGCTTGTGTAATAAAATTTACAAAATTGCTTGGAAAATCAACCCATTCGAACTTTGTTGCCTTGCTTCATGTACGTTATGATTAAGTAACTTCTTTCAAAAGGTCGTCTTCTTATAGCTTTGAAAGGGGTTTCCGCTCGCCTGCTTTCCGAAACCTAGGACACGATCGTGGTTGAAAACAAGGTCATGCCATGTTCTTCTCGTACGTGTTATATCTCCTTCTCCAATGACAAATGCGAGTGTGTTGGAAAACACGGCCAGACTTGATTTTATTCGTTTCTACTACTTTGTTTCCGCTTTGTCATTCTTCATCATTTTTGCTCCATGCTTAAGCTTGCTTTTGGAGAGAAGGGGAAAAGAAAAAACCAACAGCAGCCAATAAAGTGTGCTGTTCTACTTAAAGAAACTCTGAGTTGTCTCTTACAAGAGGGAGAACGTAATTGAAGGCAACATCCACACAGTGACTATATATCTCTGAAAAAGCATCACCAATGTCTCATCTTCTTTCGTAATTTCTAATACTAGACTATCAAGTATATTTACGCTATTATTATTACTTCAGAAGTGCAGAAATTTACTAAAAAACTAATTTCTATACTGTCCTGGTTTATGAGAAATAAAATGTACTTTTTTATATTATTTTCTATGAAAACTACTAATTATATAAATACATCAATTATTTTTGTGTATTAGCGTCGTCCTTAGCAAAGGTACGCGCCATTTGCACCACGATGTGCCATGAGCCATTGACTATTATGGTTACTTGCAAGTGATTGCTAACTGGACTGGCAATGTAACAAAGAGGACGACTCCAGCTCATCGACACCTCCATTACGAGGAAATGGGTTAATTTTGTTACTGAGTTTTGGGCCATTTGGTGGGGAAAATCTTTGACCAAAATGACATGAGCCCAGATGAGATTGTGAGCTTCGTAGTGATTTCTCACGGCTAGATCCTAGTTATTTTCGTATTCCTTCTGCTCGTACCTTTTAGAGAAATAGATCATGATATTGTTTATGACATTCAAATTCCAAATCAATCAAAACCAAATGCTAAATTGACTTGGAGTGAAAAAGGTTCACCAGATTCAAATTTCAAATTCATTAACTACAAACATTGAACTAATTAACTACAAGAAACTTGAAGCAAATACCTGCCTCCCTCCGCTCATCTGGAACCTAGAAGTCAAGTATGGCAGTAGACCAAAATTTTCTTTGTTCACATCCAAGTATCATATTCCAAGCAACTTAATGGGAGCACATCGCATTCTTTTTGACTCCTAATCAAGTCCAAGACACTTGACTACATTATCAAAATCCTAGGGATAGACAGGGCAATACACTTGCCACTGTGCGAGCCTAGGTGGAAGGTTCACCGCACGACTCTAGACATTTATTAAAATTTCGATGTAAAATGTATACAATCAAAGAAATTGAAATAAATAAATAAGGTATTCTATTCTCTTACATCTAGTAAGACTGGAAACTTGATCATCTGAGTTTATCTATTCTAATAATACCATGCAGATGTGCATTAATAGGTGGAACAGTTATATTTATAAGCAATGTTAAATTGGCACTGCTTGTGTAGCAAGATGATATGCTGCACTGTTGCCTGCTCTAAATATGGAACTAAATTTCAAATCCATGTTTGCTTGGCATTTCTTTATATCAACCATTCGCTGTTGTTAGGCAACAAACCCCTATTCTCCCAGATTACGCCAAGTGAAGCACAACCACTGCATCATGCTACCCATAAAGGATATAACCATGTTCAAGTAAAAAGCCTCTCAATCTTAAAGATCAAAATCCAACCTACTGTGTTAGCTTTCTCCCAAAGATTGCCAACCACCCGCAAGGATGTATTACATCAACTGAAGTCACCTTCTACACGGACCATCCCCATTTCATCATCCAATCTTCCTAGGAGAATCAC
>NC_026150.1:6310970-6325702 GCF_000512975.1 Sesamum indicum
CCTTCTGTCTAATCTCCACAGCTATGTGGACAAGCTCCAGAATTAAAGCATGGTGCACATCAAGGAAATACACTTTGGCTGCATTTACTTTGTAGTTCTCATATTTTTCCAGTGGCATAATCTCTGATCTACGAGCATTCCAGACCACAGTAGGACTGTCCGAGTTATTTTTCCCCTTTCTCATATCAACCTTCCCTAGATTCCAGTCCTTGTTCTCCTAAATCCACAACAATTAATGATAAGGGTAAATTACAACTTCCCCGAAGGTTTGTCATAATTACATATAACCCCTCATTGTTTGAAAAACAATAATCCCCTAACGTTTGATGAAATTATGTAATCTTTGGATTGAAGTATGAAATTGTTAACTTTGGCCTTACGGTATTTCTTTGTTTTTTTAAAAAAATAAAAACTTATAAAAAAGATTGAACAGCATGGATGAAAAAAATTTTAAAAATTATAAAAAATAATTGTCTACTTAGTCCATCAAAAATCAGAAAATTTCAAAAAGAACAAATAAAATTATAATTTTTAATCTACAGGGATATTTTGGGGTATTTTGGTCAGTCTACCACAAAAATAGATGGAAACCTAACGTATTGGGCCAATTGTTAGATAACCGATAAAATCAAGGGAGTATTGATAATTTTTCAAACGACGAAGGCCGGAGGGGGTTTTCATAATTATGCCAAACCTCAAGGAAGGTCCTTGTAATTTACCCTATCGATAATTAAGGTATTCAAGCTCTCAGAAAGATTTCATCCCAGGCTCTCTATAAGCTTCCAAAAACAAATATAAATGATGATGCATCTTTACTTAAGAAATTCATTAGGATAAAGAGCCAGTCAAATGACAAAGCACACATATCAAAGACATCTCAGGTGAAATATGTCCAAAACCAAAACAAAACTTCACCAAACTCATGAATTCGACCTTTCTAGTGACTATTAAGATCTCAACAAAACCAAAGTATGTATAACAGATCAATTTGCTGATAAAATTCCTGCACATAACAAATATGTAGAAGATTCTGCATCTAGAACCGACTTGAGCATGGTTCTCTCAATGCTATGCATAGGTCTAAAATACCAAAACTAGATAGACTTTGGTTGACAAACACCCATAGCAAATAAAGCAAAATCTCGCTTAAACTTCACAACCTAAAAAGACTGGGGAAGCTGCTGGTATTGATATTAGGGCACCAAGCAATGATAAGCGCAACATACTCTTCACTTAAAAATTAAAGGCTGGGATCTGCATAAGCAACATGACCATCCAGATAAATCTAACAGAACAAAGAAGTACTATCTACAAAGAAGTTACTGCTCATGCAAAATACAACCTAGAAGCCCCAGGCTCAAGAGAAGAATGAACCTAAGTAATAAGCAAGTGACATAGTACGAAATTCATAATTGAGGAATGCTCAAAATCCATTTAAAGGAAGTGAGGCATACAAGGGCAGTTGCTTGACTCCACCAGTTAAGAAAAATGCCCAGGAGTGCAGCAGTTCATCCAAAATAGTAGTGCATAATACAAAGAAATAAAAGAATCTGTGGAACTGTAAGTAGAAAAGATATGGGCACAATGTCTGGTCAACCACAAAACTAATTTGAAGAGACAAAAAAGTGATGTGACTCCAAGTACCTCAAGAGTCACAAGCAACATAAACAGCAGCCCTCAAACAACCTAGTGCCAGTTGCACTGTACAAAAACTATTTAGAAGAAACATCAGAAAATGAATATTAATTGACAAAACTCAACTCAGAGAAGTTACAGACTACTTGACCAAGAATTTAGAATTCAAATGTTACCAGGCCGGCATTTACATCACCTTGGTGCGCAATTACCTGGGAGAATTAACAAGCTGCCAATCATGTAGAGCTAAATCAGTACTTCAATAGAACTATGTGCACTAAATAAATCTTAGCCAACTAAATCAGTTATCCAATAGAGACAAACTAGGGATGTAAAAATTTCACCTGTTTGACTAGTCCAAACTAAGTAGCTGCAAAGGGTCTGCTCAACCAAGTCATCTATGTGGTAATATTCATATCTATCAATTAATCAGAAAGCACCTTTAGTAACAGAGTTATACTAGGAGAAAAACTGCCATGACCCTCATGATTATATCAATCACCCCAGAGATTAAAAAGGCTAATAAAGCCAGAAGTGAGAATCTGAAAATCATTCTATATCATACTCAATAAAACTGAGACTCAGGCAAGATGAGCAAATGAAATATGTACTTCTAGAACCAACAGGTGTCAAGCATGAGAGGCCTCAGCCAAGCATTAGGATAATCAATATCCAGACAACATATATCTTCGAGAAACAACAAACATATTCCCAGCAAAGGGGAAGGCATAGATTACCAGAAAATTAGCAGAAAGTCAGCATAAAGTTTCACTCAAGATACTAGCTCAGGAAATCCTCATTTATCCATTTCAGCTGCCACCAGTAAAGACAGATCACATTAAACAGATACAAGAGTACATTCATCCGAAAATATATAAGGTCTAGTAACAAGCAAATAACTGAAAACAAGAACATAATAACCAATAACATCTAAATATTCGAGAGCATCAAAAAGTTCAATTGCCAAAGCCCTTTTTGGCTCGAAGTGACTCAAGAGCCTTCTCACGAAGTTCAATCTCAAGCTTCTTCTGCTCAGACTCTGTCTCCCGAGTGTTGCTTGCTCGTGAGTCCCGCCCTCTAACACTTTCATCTTCAGAATGATCTCGCCCAGGATCTGATGATGAACTACCAGCATCACCCGATCTCAGTTTTAGCTTCTCTGCACGCCTTTCATCCCTTCTACGGCGTCTCTCCTCCCGCCTTCGACGCCGCTCCTCCTTTTTCAATTTCTTTTCTTCTTTTCTCCGTCTTTTGGCCTCCTTCCTCTCCTCATAAGAATCATAACTAGAATAATCATCTGATTCTACCTCTTGCCTATCTGACTTCTTGTGCTTCCTCTTTTCTTTGACTTTAACCGTGTGCTCATCTGTTTCCTTGGAAGGAGAATCCAGTGAACCATTGCGATCATTCTGCTCAGACTTCCTTGACAACTTAGGCGAACCTTTGCTTTCATCTACCCGAACTATTTTCTTATCCTTCGCTCCAGTACCATCATCACCATATGATTCACTTCCTTTAACACTCAAACCAGTGGTTCTAGAAGTTGTTGACAAGTGTTGCCGTTCATGACGTTCTTTGCCATCCACCCTGTCAGGTAGCCTGTTACTAGCAACAGACATACAAACAGAACATATAGCAAATTAAGTCACTTTTGGAACAGCAATAGACCAAGATAAAAACATTGCAGCAGCAGCAACCTGTCCTGATGTTGGGTCTTCCTTGACTTTGTGCCATCAACAAGACCATGGATTCCAGCAGACTCAGTTGAATCCCTATGACGCACAGGCACTGGAGAAATTTTTCGTGAGGATCTATATTTGTAGTCTCCAGTCTCCCTAAGAAGTGAACAATTCTGAACTCAGAAACTTACAAGAGAAAAGATAAGAAGGTTCCTTATTTAAGAAGAATTCATGCAAAACCTGCTAGAGAATTTATTCTCGTCATCTGCACATGTCCCAGAACTATCATGATGAGGTTTATGCCCTGCAGCTTTCCGCAAAGGGTTTGGGCTCTCAGGAACAATTCTTTCCCTCTTTTGGTAAGAACTACCTCGAGGACTAGTTGACCTGCAAGAATAAACTCCATAACTACCAATCAAAATTCTACATCGAGTCATAGAAAGCTTAAAATTATACAATGCATTTTGACCTTCGTTCTTCACCATAACTTCTGCCCCTAGAAGCATCAGATACAAATGGGGACCTCTGTGTAGAAGGTGAGAAGTCTCGCTCTTTTCTACGTAAATCATTTTGGTCCAGCATATCCCTCTGTGGAGACCTCAGAGAAACAATGGGCCTCCCTTCCACCAATCTTGTTTCCTTACGGTTCCCGGATGGGGATTCAGAGTCGTCACTGGGAGAAGCACGACGAGCAGGAGAATATTTCTCATGTCTTCTGCACAAGTTACAGAAGGATTAAAGCTGATGTGATAGAAGAACATGATCAATTTGATTGCAAGGCACACAGTCCAAGAAGCAAAAACTTAATCTTTATATACTATACTTGGCCAACCATAAGAGATTTTGCCAGTAATAAATCCAGTTCATGGGTAAAGCGGGCAACCATATTGAGTTTTAACAATCAACATAATTTACAAAGGCAGCCATCTCTTTAAGACATTAAGACCCTGGTATTACTTTGTATTACACACTTCCCTTATGATTAATATGCAAAAGGCCAAGACAATTGCTTCTTTAGCTGCTGCTTGGACTACTGTTTGCATCAATGTACCAAAAATATTGAACCCTTTCTGACTGCACTAATAGATGTAGAAAAAATCGGCAACCAGCTGCACAGTATTACATTTCATGCTAAGGATACAAGCTGTAAGAGAACTTATATTTTAAGCTCTCTGAGAGAACCTCTCTTAATGTTTAGTTAGCTAGCTTTATTCAGGTTTAGCAGGTGGATGGAGTAAAAGTTGGAACCATGAACTGACAATTAACAAAAGAAACTCGAACAAGATCATTTTTTCTTTTTCCTACTGGAGTCATAATTTAAAAGAGGGCATACGATGTCAGAGTCATTACCTTCTTCCCTGCAATCTTATACTTTTTAGCAAATGTAGCTCTTTTCTACAATGTACAGAGGGAACACCAGTGACCAAATTCTTATTCTGAAAAAGATCAATTCAACCACAGTTTGTGTGGCATGTAATGAAACCTTATTCATGTACAGTTTGTGTGGCATGTGACACCATTATTTCGAAGTGTGCTTCCAGTTAATTGACTTGTCTTTTTTATCCAGATAAACTCTCATTTTCTCAACATGAAAGGTGGCACAGAAATGGTAAAGAATAAACTTATCAGACTTTCATACAATAGTCCTTTGGTTATATGTCTGTGCTTCACATCACCATAAGATTGTCATTCATCAATTAGCACTGTTATATATATAGGCAGTCAAAGTATCTAAAATATGAGGATAACTATAATGCATTCCAATTATAAGCTCATAAGGACCAACTCTAAATTGATTGAAAACAGATAACAAAATAAAGCACCTGGCTCTTTCTCCAGAAGATTGTACAGGTGATCTCGCGCTTCTTGGAGATCCTCTCCTTACTGGTGAAAGGGAACTGCGACGGATATGGGAGGGGGAACTTGATTCTTGAGGAGAAGGAGATCTTCGACGGACAGGGGTAAAAGATCCTTTTCGGCCATGCATAGAGGACCTACGTCGAACTGGAGATATAGATTGCTGCTGAGGAGTTGAAGGAGAACGACGGTACCGCCTTCTTGCAGGAGATGGTGACCGACGAAGTGGAGATGGCGAACGGCGCCGCAGTGGAGATGGTGACCTGCGACGTACAAAAGGAGATCTTCTTCTCATAGGAGATGGTGATCTGCCTTGCATAGGAGACAGGGATCTCCTCCGTACAGGAGATGGCGATCTGCGTCGTAAAGGCGTCCGGGACCTATACCCCACTGGTGATCTTCTTATTGGTGTCCTTGACCTACGGCGCACAGGGGATCGTGATCTACGTCGCAAGGGAGATCGAGATCTGTGGTGCCGCGGAGAACGGACCCTATAACGTACAGGGGAAGGAGATCTGGAGCGAGCATGAGATGTTGATCTTCTTTTGGAATGCAATGATCTACGCCATGGTGAAGGAGAACGCCGAGTAACATGTCTCCGACGAGGCGTGACAGACCGCCTTGGAGAAGAGCGACGCCGTCTTTCCAAAGAAATGGAGCGACTTCTTGACGGTGTTCTGGAGATGCTGCTTGACCTCCGCCTTTCACTGTACAAGCAGATTAGAGCCTTTAGAGGTTAAAACATAACGAAGATTCCAGAAAAAAACGCATCACAGTTAAACAGAAACCTACTCTGAATAACTTCCAGAATTGGTCTTGCTAGGAGATATCGATCGCTTCTTTCTGCTCAAAAGATGAAAAAGGTTATTTCCATTTATATACAGGTTCAAAAAAAAGAATATTCATTTCAGTAACTATAATTGCTTATCATGACCAAAAAGCATACCGCAGGGATGGGGAACGGTAAGCTGAATCTGGAGATTGTGAACCCCTGTGCAGATGGAACAAAAATAAGTTGGGCCTAAACGCAATATACTTGTACAGTCTGGAGTTTTCTCCCTAAAAACTAAAGCATAAATTAACCAAAATAAGTAGAGTGTTATTAAAACAAGTAATCAGTTGCAGATTGTAAATGGTATACCCCAGGCTACACAAGAGAAGCTGGAAAAAATACCTTTTTAGTTATTTTAATAATAATAATAGTAAGCCATGGCCTCTCTAGACAAAATAAAAGGGTTGATTACAAGCCATATAATCTGTATAGTTCTTTCAAGAACTGAAGGAAACAAAGAAAAAATGGTTCAAACTAGTACTGGTCCCTAAAAACTAAAGCATAAATTAACCAAAATATGTAGAGAGTTATTAAAACAAGTAATCAGTTGCAGATTGTAAATGGTATACCCCAGGCTACACAAGAGAAGCTGGAAAAAATACCTTTTCAGTTATTTTAATAATAATAATAGTAAGCCATGGCCTCTCTAGACAAAATAAAAGGGTTGATTACAAGCCATATAACCTGTATAGTTCTTTCAAGAACTGAAGGAAACAAAAAAAAAAAACGGTTCAAACTAGTAGTGGATGAATTCTACACAGCTTCTTAACAGTTTGTCTAGAGTAGCGTGAATGTCATCAATCAGAAGTGACCAACAAGCTTTTGCGTTAATCTTCACCATATAATAAGTCACTTGATTCCAAGTAACTCTAATAAATGGTAAGCAGCAATTTGAATAAATACCAAACCAAAAAACTGATCAACATTTGTGCTGTGAATAATACATGCTAAATTTAACTAAATCAAGGTAACAAATAAAGGATCCACACAAACAAAAAGTAATAGGCTAACACTTTCAAATGTTTTCTATACCTTGTAAAAGTTAAATATAATAATGCCAAAAGCCCTACAAAAGGCGCATATTTCACTGATAGGATGATTGATACAAAAAGATGCTACAGTATTTCATTGATAGGGTGAATTGAACTTCTTCTAATGTTGTTAAATAGCGAGTCACAGTTACTTTAGTAAGAAAGAATGCTTTTTTTTTCCACATATTACATATCATCCACCAAAGATACTAGGCTCTATCCACTGCTGCTTGTGGACATATAAATCCAAGTTTCTAGATTTCTGCAAAGCAGGAAGTATGTTTCCTTAATCAAACCCATGACAAATGACATCAAGACATTGGGTGCCATGGTAAACAAGCATTCCTCAGATATCCTTTTTAAGTCTTGCAGTTTCAGAATGCCTGGAGTAATGTTTTTAGTGCTTATCACTCTTAACTTTCTATTTCCTTTAAGGATAACTTAAGCAATGTTTTCTAGCTTAGCAGTCCCCTGTAATATCTTACATTTGTATGCTAGTAGGAAGTGGTCACAGCTATAACTATCCCTGAGCCCTCTTAAAATAATATGACAATTGACATCAGCAGCAGGCCCAACCAATTCCTGATTGATAATACACTTTGCAGTACCTGAAACTAGAATACAAAACTCAGCACATTTTGCAGCCATAAAATTCAGACTACAAGTTCCACCTTATGGTATCTAATGAGGTAGAGGACAGTTCAGCTCAAACACTAAAAAACCTGGCAGCATTTCCAAGTTTGATGATAGAAAACTACTGCCTGATGCCCGAGATTGACCACTTAAAGCCAGTGAGCTGTATTTCTTTACTTCAACTAATCATCGGCTTAAAACTCAATGGCATATGAAAGGATGATGATTAGTAACACCTTAAGATGTCCAAGGTCTTATTAAGGTAAATCCTGTTAGTCATTTGCATGAGCAAAACATTCAAGGGAACCCAAAAATTTGCAGCATTCCAGACTTAATATAATGACGGTAACATTATTTAACAGCAAAATTTATAGTTGAAATTATCCAGAACTGCAACTATTTAGCTCCCTGTCATCTATGATACTGGATGCAAAGAAAGTTCCACAAGTTTCCATCTTTCACATGATGAATCCTCTGAAATAAGTAGCAAAATTATGTTAGTCCTCTTGCCTAACATGTTTCCAAAGATCAGGTTTTTCACATTGTATCCAACAGAAAGTGTGACAATATGTATGATACTTGAGGTAATTGATGTTATTATATTCCATCAAAACAGACATGGGGGATAAATTCACACTCTCTTTGACCTTTCTTCAATCAGCTCTTCATAAGCACTTCAAGTTTAATTTCTCTATCCTGAAAACAAGCCCACTATAGACAACCTACAGCCCTTAACATGTTCCAGTTACTTCTGTTATAAATCCAATCAGTCCCAAAAGCAATCTCAAAGAGCAAATCAAAAAATATTTGAGCAACAACCAATTATACTACAGTAATACCTGCTGCGTCTTCTCCGGCCATTTCTCTTGTACCGTTCTTTATCATCTGCTGGATTGATGCCGGACCCCCCAGCATCATTCTTCACATGAAGATCCAACTCATCATCCTTATCCCTCGACATTGCTCCATCACCATCCTACAGCAGTTTGAGGTAAAGGATATCAACCGAAATAATTGCAGAAGCAAGCTGAACGCAATGAAACAGAATCAGAAGTTAAGGGTCTAGTTCCAGACAATTGAACACTTGAATGAAATGATTATAGTTACCATCTTTATTTTCTCTTGCTCAATTTCTTGCTTCTCCTTCTCTTTCTTCCTGTGGATTTCATTAGCTATACGATCTGTCTCTGCCTGTAATTTCAGAAAGAGAATCATAAGCACAAAGCAGTTACCACATATGCAGATAAAAGATCTACAACATGAATATAGCAAAAATGAAACCTTCTTCTTCTTAGTTTCCTCTTCTTTTGCATCCAGAAACTGTTGGGGGACACCACTCACGTTTTGCTGTGCACTGAGAAGTAGCGCCCAGAGCTCTTTCATAAACTTCCCAGTATTTCTCTCCATAAACCCGGTAAGTGAAATATGAACCTGCTTTCCATTAACTTCCTGCATCCAAGCACATCGACACCATTTTTCATAAAACATCAGACTTTCTCCAGAATTAGAATAACCAAAACTGAACTGCCTTCAAAAAAGAGCAAGTTCAGAATAATCAAACTCACACCGTAAGACAAAACATATGAAAATTTTGTCAGGAAACAGCCGCAACTTCAATATTAAAATAGTCCTGCTACTTTTTTCTCAGCTATATAATAGCTTCCCATAGGATAAGCCTTTAAGTTTTACTCTTGATCTCTTCTAACGAAAAAAGCAGATACTAAAGCCAATTACCTTTCCCTCCAAAAGACTATAAATAAAATTGATGAGCACTTCATCTTCAAACCCAATTAGCTCAGTTACACGCTTTGCAATCCATGGTCTCATAACATCCATCTTGACTTTGGTCATATCCACCTGAACAAACAAATTTTGCAACAAAAAGAAATACAGAAATAATCAAACATTAAAACATAGCTACTACAACAAAGTTCAATAGCAAAACAATCAAAAAAAGTTCAGGAGAGCCGTCCTTTTTTACTCACATTTCAGTTATTCTACAGGTGTTAACTAGGAGTGGAAGAATGGGGGGGATAATAGGAATTTTCTCCCCATGTCTTTCACTAGAAACCTTTTAAGATGTATAAAAATCTTTGCCTCGCATCCATATTAAGTTTTACTAAGTCCACATTACCAATCATACTTCCATAGGAAAATAAAATATAGAAAGATACATACATCAATCAATAGTCCATAGCGTTAATGAATAAAGAAACTCCTAGTGAAGGCAAAAAATAATTGATAAAAGAAAAACTCGGAAGCAAACCAGGTTTTCCAATTCAGGGGCGAATTTCTGAGACTTCAGTAGCTTCGCTTGCTTGTTCGAGAATCGAGTGTCCTGATCAGCGGACGTGCCCTAATCCACATAAGAATTTATAAACAATCATTCAACAGGAAGATCTGATTCAGGTGAAGCAACGGACTTAATCGAGATTTTACAAAAGGAATTTGGAATAAGATAAAGAAATTAAGAAAACAAGTGAGATTTTCTACCCGGAAAAATCCGCCCGACATTTTTCTAGGGTTTATTTTGCTCTCCTGAGTTGAGATAGCGGGTGTGAGTACTGAAACTCCTTGTCTAATGTACTCGTTCTGGGTATGTGTTCGTAGGGAAACGACGTCGCAGAAGACTAAACCTAGACTTTTCAAGCGTGCACATCCATTTCCTTAGAAAAATTTTGTAAAATATATAAAAGCCCCCTATATCTTTTGTTAAATTGCTAAAAAAAACAATCTTATCTACATAAAAAAGATATTGTAAGTCTGAGTTAGATAAATACTTAGGTGAAAATCTTAAGGCGTTTCGAAAAGAATTTGATATACTAAATTGGGGGAAATTAAATTCTAACAGATTTTCTATTCTTTCTAAAATAGCTCGTTGCATATTGACAGTAGTCATGTGTTTGATGCATTTTGGAGTTATTTGTCCCCTAAACAATAGAAACCCTCATCTGTGCACAAGATTAGCTTCGTATCTAAGCCAAGCCAATAAATATTGAAAAAGATTGATACGAAATTGAAACAATTGAGAGAAATACTTTTATTAGCTCTTTCTACTTTTACATTTATTTTCTATTTTGGTGATACTTAACTTATTAGTGATCATTAATTTTCTTGTAGAAATATTCAATTTGGGAATTGATTCAACTGTTATTGATATTTGATTGCCTACGACTCCACTGACGAATTAGCATGCTTCGACTATGACTCTTGTTGATATCGGATGAATGTAAAAGCTGAACGTTATGTTGATTATCATTTGGTTAATTGTAAGACTTGAATTGTTATTTTATATTTATTGTGACTCGTGGATTAAATTTATTGTGAATTTGTTAAAATGAATGTTAATACTTTTATCCATTTCATTAGCTGTAAATATGAAACTTGAAATTGATTGAGCCTCTGAAAACTTTCATTCAGAGGCAAAATTACCTCTTTTGCCTCTAGATATTTATTTTAAAAAGAAAAAAAAAATCCGGATACCCGATAAACTTCGGGTTGAGATCGGGTAGCTATTTGGTCATGAACCCAACCCAAACTACCAGAACCCGCATTACGCGACACGACACCCACCCGTAATTCTAATTAGTGAGAGATTAAGGCAGACCTAAGACTTCGTGGAACTACATCTCTAAAAAATCATCATGAGTCTTGCAAAAAAAAATAATATATATTCATGAAGTTGCAAAAATCAAACTTGTATTTCATTTTAACTTATTCGTGGTGTGGGTGATAGAATCATCTCTTATTAATGGGAGGTTTGATCAAGATAAAACTAGAGATGCATTATGTCTTATGTTGCTTCTTGATGAGCTTCCATTTAAGACAGTTGAAAATCCTAGTTTTAAGTTCCTTTGTCAGTTGGATGTCCTATGTTTTTAGTGCCATCAAGAAGGACCATAACCAAGAACCTTTAAAATGTTTACTTGAATGAAAGGATAAAATTGAAGTTTTATTTGGAAAAACACTCACAAGAAGTTTGCATCATATAGACACATAGACATTCATGCAAAATGTTAATTGCATGTGTCTCATAGTGTAGCACGCCTCAATAAATGCATTTTATCTCATAAGAAATTCACAATTATCCCGATAAGACAACTCAAGAAAATATGTTCTGGAGTTTGGGTGATGGGGAAACATCTTTCTAGCATAACAGCTGGACCAGAAAAGGCACAAGTTGTGGACTCATGACAGCACATCTCATATCCCAGTTAACTGGTTTCAGCAAGATGGAGTGTAGGACTTGAACAGTTTTCAAAGAGATTTACCTCCCCACCTTGTTGAATTAGTTATTCTTGTCCCTATTATGAAAAATCAACAATATCATTTATTCTGGAAGAATTCCAAAGATGGCATATTCTCAACTTCTTCAGCCTGGGAGAATATTAGAGATCATAGACTTACTCTCCCCATTTAAGAGCATGTGGTCTCCTTGAATTACACCTACAGTGTCTAATTTTCATTGGAGACTAATAAACAAATGGATTCCTATTGATGCTATATTTAAACAGAAAGAGATTATCATGCCCTCCAAGTGCTATTATTGCTCCCAAGAAGAAACAGAAGAGCACCTCTTTCTTAACAATGAATAATTCATTGAAGCTTGAACTTCTTTGCCAATAAATTTAGATCACTTTTCCGTAGTCTGACAGCATTATTATCTTTACCAAAGCATGGAAATTGGACATTTCTCAATCTCTGCACTTGAGAGAACTGATACCCATGCTTATTCTGTGGCATATCTAGACTATGAGGAATGATGTTAAACACAGGAGTGTCACATTCAAAGCTAGTTCTACATCTTCAGGATCATGGACCATCTCTACACACTAAGTAGATGCAAACTATGGAAACTCCAGCATTTGAAAGGAGACTTGTGTGCTGCTAGCACACTTCACATTCCCTTGCATTCTCAATCTAGAAATCAAAACATCATCATGGTTTATTTGGAAGAAGCTTGAAGAAGGGTGGGTAAAATTGAACATAAATGGGGTCTTAAGAGGCAATCCTGGCCTCTCAAGTGTTGGAGGTTTGATTAAAAATCACTTAGGTCATGTCCTGTTTTTTGAAGCTTTGGGTGTCATCACCAGCACTAAAGCAGAATTGAGAGCTCTTGCTAGAGGATTTCAAATTTGTCTAGAAAAGAATCTCACTAGAATTTAGATTGAAGTGGATGCGTTGCACATCATTCATCTGATATCCAAACCACTTCAAGGACTATGGCAGTTAAAAAAATCAGATTGTTTTTAGCTCAACTTGAGAAGCAAATTACTCATATCTTTAGAGAAGGTAATCAAGTGGCAAACCGTCTTGCCAACTTAGCTTGCACAACTGAAGAACCTACTTACCTTACTAAAGAACAACTCCGAGGTAAAATCATAGGTAGTTAGGTTAAATACTTTATGTGTTCCTCGTTTTATATTTATATAGATATAATACCCAGATTTTATTCACTTTTGTATCTGAAATTCGTTGTACTATTTTTGCAAGGATGTCACTCCCCTTTCATTTGCAATGCTTCATTATAAGGGAGTAGTATTCCTCATTTACTTGCTTTTAGTAGTTGTTTTCATAGGAGCATAAAGGAGATGTCGCCCTATTTCTGTTGCTTTTCCTGTGCTGGTCTTTGTAAAGGAGTTATACTCCTTCTTGTGCTTTCTGGGGATTCTTTTTGTGTCTCATTTGCAAGTGAAGATTTGGCTCTCGTTAGCTTGTCACATGGACTACTTATGCTTTTCAGAATTTTTGTTAAGGAGTTGTACTCCAAATTTTCCATTGCCCAACATTGTAATGGAATAACACTTCTTTTACTGCTTTCTTTGGAGATTTCTGTTTGGTAAATTGTAGCCGGTACAAAGTTGGACATTCTCACTGAGCTCTTAGCGGATTAGCATAAACTTTTTAACATACCATATTATTTTATCCAACTTAAATACATCTTTTGAAACTGTAAAGAAGTAATACTCCTTGTTTACAAAAAAAATAAAAAACTCCTTATTTATATTTTATTGTATTATATTATATTTGCAACAGAGTAATACTCCTTATTTATAATTTTCTAGTTTATATTAGGGAGTTAGTACTCCCCGATGTATATTTAGTCTTTTTTTTATTTAATATAAAAAAGGCAGTGACGAAAAATGCCTCTACTTCTGGTGGTTTCTTTAAAAAACAAAATGATAGCAAGAAGCTAACTTTCCAAGTGTTGGAACAATGGATTATTATCCTCTTTAACGGTTTGACTCTCCTTCCAAATTTTCTTTTTTATTAAGCAAATACCTAATTACTAGGATATTTTCCTGGAAAAAGAAGAAAAAATAAATGGAAAACAGATCTATCTGATGTCGCCACGTGGAATCTTAGCATATAAACGGATGCAAACCTATTTATATTCCACCCTTTATTCTTCCTTTCTGTTCCGCCTCTTCTCTCTCCTTCTCTCTCTCTCCACCGCCGTGTGGGCGTCGTTTCTCTCCGTTGGAACTCACACTCTCAAACCCTACAACGTGTTTCTTGAATTCACGGACAATCGATTCGGGGGGTCTGCGCTTCTGTCATCGGATTTCAAAATTTTCCAGAAATTCTGCTAGAATGGCAAGCTCTACCACCAGCAATGTTTATATCCACGTCATCGAGGACGTCATCAACAAGGTCCGCGATGAGTTCATCAACAACGGCGGCCCAGGCGAGGGCGTACTCAATGAGCTGCAAGGAGTAATGATTTCCCGAATTTTTATTTAATTCTATCATTGCTTTCCGATTAATTTTAGGGTTTAGGAAAACATTTAATTGCGGGACAAATTTGAATTATTGGGTTAACAGATGATTAAGATTGATTTGGGTGGTTTAGGGTTTTGATAATTCTTGGATCTGTTGTTGGGATTGAAGTGTTGATGAGTTTACGTTGGAAATGTACAGTTATGGGAACTGAAGATGATGCAAGCTGGAGCAATTTTGGGTCCCATAGACAGGTCGGCAACGCAAAAGTCAGGGGCAGGTGGTCCTATCACGCCTAATCCTGTGCATGATCTCAACGTACCCTATGAAGGCACTGAGGAGTAT